>NW_017670508.1:203883-206710 GCF_001879085.1 Nicotiana attenuata | reverse complement strand
TTTGTCTTCCTTTTAATTCATACAACCCCCCCCCCCAACCCTAAATCATTTCCAAACCCCCGCCGCCTTTGAATTCTCTGGTCTTCTCTCTTCTCTCAACCTAACCCTAGCCTTCTTCAACCACCGCCTCCCTTTCCGGCCATCTCTGGTGACCCCTTTTCAACCCCAAGCCTCCAATGGTTTCCCCCTCGCCTTGCTTATCATCTCTGAGGCCTTCAAGGGCCCTGGGCCATGCTGACTTATGTCTTGGGTTGCTGTTTTGGTTGTTCATGGCTTCTCCTGTGTGATTTTGGGCAAAATCACACCATATTTGTTACGATCTTTGAAGTTTATAGCAGGTTCTTCCGTTTCTATCTGGGTTTCCTTTGAAACCCTAATTTTTGTTTGAATCTCTTAGATCTGTGCTTTTTTTAACGATTCAAGTCTGTTTCTTTCTATGTTTTACACTGTTCTCAGACCTCTCTTTAAAAATCTTCAACTTTAAGCCGTTTTTACTTTCTTTAAAGTTAGGGTTTCTTGGAGTTTCTTCTACACTTGTTTAAACTGATTTTTCTTTACGCTTAAACCCCTTTCCTTGCTTATCTCAACTGATTCTATGTTCTTACTGCTCTTTAACTCGCCTATGTTAAAAAGCCCTAATTTTTAAGATCTTCTTTGTCTTGGTTCTGTGTGTTAGCCTGACTACTTGATTCTTGTTAAGCTTATGTGGTTACCATGCTTCGAATGTGTTTTACTGAGTCCTTAGCCTACTTATATCACTTCTGTGTGATTGTGTTCATCTCGTTTGTTCATCTCTTGCCCCTTTCTGTCGATATTGCTGACCTTGCATGTTTGCTACGTCTGTTTGATCTTCTCTATTTATATGTTGAAGTATAGAATCATGACTCCTTATTGATTGATTCTGATTTTCTTAATTGATGGTTTGATTGAAATATTTTCTTTTAAAACCCCAAAGTTCTACCTCGTCTATTTAAGTTGACTAATTTCATTACCATATTTGCTGTGGTACTTTATTCTAACTATATCATTCCCTTAATTGAAGTTTTCTGAATTTAGTCCTAATTGACTACCCTATGCTTACCGAACTTTGATTCTTTCCTTATTAGTCATGTACTGATTTTTTCTTGCCTTTCGTTCTAACCGTTTGAATTAGTTCCCTTAATTAACGGAGTACTTGCCTTGATTTTCTGATTGATTGATTCTGAGTTCCTCAATTATTATGCTACTGTTATGAAACAATAAAAGAAGAAGAACATTATTGCAAAGAAAAGTAGGGAGACAGAATTCTTATTGATTTGAGATCAATTACAATGGAATAGAACCCTCTATTTATAGGGAGAGGGTGACTTAGCCACCAAGCAATGAACCCTAAAATCTCTCTAAATATAGACATTCACCATAAATAAAATTCTATTTATAACACTCCCCCTTGAATGTCTATTCAACAGATAATGTGTCTCGTTAAAACCTTAACTAAAATAAAACCCAGTGGGAAAAAAATTCTAGAGAAGGAAAAAGAGTACACATATCTAACAATACGCCTTTTGGTTGCCTCATTAAAAAAACCTTGCAAGGAAAACCCAGTGGGACAAAACCTTGTAAGGGAAAAAGAGTGCAACGCGCATTAACTCCCCCTGATGAGAGCATCAATTCACATCCTTGAGCCTTCGCATCCCGATCTTGTACACTAGCTTCTTGAAGGTTGACGTTGGTAGAGATTTTGTGAACAAATCAGCCATATTATCACTTGAACGAATCTGTTGCACATTGATATCACCATTCTTTTGAAGATCATGTGTGAAAAATAACTTTGATGAAATGTGCTTTGTCCTATCTCCTTTTATGAATCCTCCCTTCAATTGAGCTATGCATGTTGCATTATCTTCATACAGAATTGTGGGTAGTTTGTCACATTTCAAACCACATTTGTCTCGAATAAGATGTATTATAGACCTCAACCACACACATTCTCGACTTGCTTCATGAATAGCAATTATCTCAGCATGATTAGATGAAGTAGCCACAATTGATTGCTTAGTTAATCGCCAAGATATGGCAGTGCCTCCACAGGTAAATACATAACCTGTTTGAGACCGAGCCTTGTGTGGATCGGATAAATACCCAGCATCGGCATAACCAACAAGATCAGGACTGCAATTATTGCCATAAAATAAGCCCATATCGGTAGTTCCTTTTAGATACCGCAATATGTGTTTGATTCCATTCCAATGTCTCCTCGTGGGAGCAGAGCTATATCTTGCTAAGACATTAACTGAAAAAGTTATGTCAGGCCTTGTAGTATTGGCAAGATACATTAGTGCACAAATTGCATTGAGGATATAGTACTTCATGACCATGAATTCTATATGCTTTAAGCAATTTAAATCTTTCAGGGATTGTTAAGTCATATAAGCCATATAATAGACTTTAATTAGATGCATATCAAGGTTTCATGTCATGCTAGACAAATAAGATATCGAAAACTGATTGCACATATCATTGGCTTTATACTTTCAAGTATTTGAACTACATGTTCAAAATTACATATCTTTCATATGAATTCAAATTATACTTGAATTGTGGCTCTTCCATTTGGCCAATATTTTCGTGTCTATATTCGATAGACTTAAGATCCTCATCTATCTTAGCGCTATGATAGATGCCGTCGACAAATATTTTATATCGGTTCCAACCTCCTTTTTTCATAAGACATAACATAGAGATCTCTTCATTCATATATTCAGGTACCTGAATCTCTCATGAGATTTTATGAAGTGTTATGTCATGTGATCTTCTAGATCACTTGCCTCCTTTATTATGTACATTT
>NW_017670508.1:173796-203868 GCF_001879085.1 Nicotiana attenuata | reverse complement strand
TTGACTGAGGAAGTGGACTTTCAAGATCAAGAATTGTATATGCTTCAAGCAACTTAAATCCTACATGGATTGTCATATAAGTTAAGTCATATAAGCCATATAATAGACTTTAGATGCATATCATGTTTTCATGTCATGCTAAAACTGATTGCACATACCATTGACTTTATACTTTCAAGTGTTTGAACTACATGTTCAAAACAACATGTCTTTCATATGAAACCAAATTCTACTTGAATTGTTTCTCCAGACTTAAGATCCTCATATATATTTAGCGCTATAATAAATGTCGTCGACAAACATTTTATATCGGTTCCAACCTCCTTATTTTTCATAAAGACATAACATAGAGATCTCTTCATTCATATATTCAGGTACCTGAATCTCTCATGAGATTTTATGAAGTGTTATGTCATGTGATCTTCTAGATCACTTGCCTCCTTTATTATGATCATTTGCTCATCTTCTTTATCAAGAAGTTTATTTGAAACCGATTGTCTATACGCTTTAAACGTACCATAGACTTTGTCCTTCTAGGACTTATTCCAATAGGAGCATTTGCAGTGAGAATATAGTTACTTTCTTTGGGTCAGCAAATGCGTCTGGCATGCTTTGCAATAAATTGCACATGAATTATCCTTTTATGAACTTCAAGTTCATATTATTTTATTCGAGGATCTAGATGTATAAATGATAATTCATTCCATGTAACTTTTTCTCAACTGTTTATCATGTCTCCCCCTCATGTTAGAAAAACTAACTTGTTTCCTCAACTTTGAGAACTCATCTTTGTGCTTTATGGTGTTAATCAAAATATACACCGCACATCAATAATAATAAGATGGAATTATTTGGTTCCTGACCCTGAACCACTTGTGAGGGGAGAATGTAATATACTTTCGTATATAACCTATATCAAACTGATATAGATAACTTAGTTCTCATAAGCAATAGTTTAGCTATTAAGTGGAGGCACTCAATAAATCATTTTGCTAAACCAATTGTAATATAAACCAGCTTATCAAGATAAACTGTCTTGAATAAAAAATCTGGAAATTATGCTCTAATCAAATTATTGAGCAAGCTACCTCGCAAACACCATGTTGCGGGTTAATAATAATCGCACAGGTAACCATCTCATAGATGCATCTTATGTGGTATACATGGCAGGTGAATGGGCTCATATTCACCTTTGATACTTCCAGCATTCATGGGATTCAATCCCAATTTTAATTGGTCTATTAATTAACGAGAACAAGCAATGTAAGAGAATTCGTAAAGAACTTTCTAGTTCTTTAATATTTACCCATGTGAATTCTCTATTATTTTTGCACATCATACTTAAAAGATATGGCTAAACCAATTATGCCAACTGAATAAATTATCAATGTTGATAAATTTCAGATTTACGCCATGACGTGTGCAATTATCAATAAACTCCAAGTTTATTTATGATATGGATTTTTATATCAATAAATATCCACTTCGTTGTGGTATTCTTTTATTTATGTAGTACAAATTGGAGAATAAAGCGGGCAGCTTTTCACATACATATTATCTGGCTACAAGTTGTAGTAATAGAAGATATTAAATCTTTCCTTTATTTATAGTCTCAATATAATCAACCGCTTTCGCGTATACTTTGGAAACTGAATAAGTTTCTTTGAGACTTACTACAACACAATACCTTATTGGTAATTAATTGTGTTTCTCCAAAATAGTATAATTGGCTCTTGCAGAGTTCTCAATTAATTTTGTAGTACCACATATTCATCAACATCCATGTGGTGATATCTCTTTTAAAGAGAAAGTTATACCATTATGGTTATGGTCAAAATTATATACAAGATATATTTCTTGCATTAATGTTATTCTTTAATAATCACATTACCAAAATATTTTGGCGTACAATAGGTACGTGACCAATGACCATTCATGCCATAATAATGACATTATTTTCTTAATCATCTCAAACCTCCTTCTAGAGGTGAGTGTGGTATATTCACTACCACTAGCACGTTCATATTCTTCCAAGAATGAATATGTATTTATAAATCAGAGTTTTCATATTCACATCATGAATGGACCATAATCATCTATATGTGCTTTATAAAATCTCATGTCAAATCAATGACAAATATTACATTCACAAAGTGAAAGAGAATTTTGAGAATCCTTATTATTCTCCTTATCACAATGATGACGATTATAATTTCGTCTATTGCCACGTCCACATCCATTGATACATTCATAGTAATAATTTTGTCTTCTTTCAGACTTATCACATAATGCTATCGCATTCTCTTAAGGGAATGAGAATGGAGCAAATTCAATGGGACGGGTTTTCTCTTCTTGTGCTCACGATCATACATGACTTTGATCATGGCAAGACATAGAAATTTTACCACTTCAGGTGGTTATAATTTTTTACAAACTCTATTAGAGTTATAATCAAACTTTGTTGTCTTTACTTGTACATAAGATCAAATTATAGAATGTCAAGAATTTAAAAGAGAAAATAAAGTAACATACTTACCTTAAATCCAGAATTTAATCATGAAGGAAGTTCATGGAACAATTGACAATCATTATGCTCAATCCCAAAGCTTCTACTCAATTGGTTAGAGTCTCGTGCTGATAACGTGTTATGAAACAATAAAAGAAGAAGAACAGTATTGCAAAGAAAAGTAGGGAGAGAGAATTCTTATTGATTTGAGATCAATTACAATGGAATAGAACCCTCTATTTATAGGGAGAGGGTGACTTAGCCACCAAGCAATGAACCCTAGAATCTCTCTAAATATAGACATTCACCATAAATAAAATTCTATTTATAACAATATGATTTTTACCTTATTTACTACCTGTTTTCAAACTATAAATACTCTAGTCTTTCATTAGCACAGACACGAACACTTGGGTTCAAAGACTATTTCTCATACTCTAAAAATCTCTGCTCTCTCTCTTGTGCTATCTGCTATTATTAGCCGGCTGCAAGCCAAGGCTAACCATTTGTGCTCTCTTGTTCTTTCATTCTGCTTAATCTCCTCTTCATTGGTATGTCCTAGTTTCAATTCAAAGTTCTAACAACAACATGATTCTCTTATTATTTCAGTTCTTCTTGTTTCTGGTTTGCTTATATTTGTGGTTCTGTTGTGAAACTTGTAGTTAAGTACATATTACTAGCATGTTATTATGTCATCCCCTTCCTTTAGATTAGTATATTCCCTTTATGTGTGTTTCTGAGCATGTCTTACCAATTCTCTCACTTGTTGTATGCTTACCATACTACATCCCATGAATCCCAAATCTCTATCACCCATCTATGTGGTTGTGTTCTTCATGTCTTGTTTTGTGACTATGCCAGTGTCAGCTGTTTCTGAGCATGTCTAAACCAGTCCTAGACCCTGGCTGGGTTCTGTGTTTGCAGTCAAATGTTCTATGTGTCCCAAACCCCCTTGCCCCTGTGTGTGATTACTGAATTCACTTGGTTCTGTGAACTAGCCGTGTTTGGACTGTGTTAACTATTCCAATCTCTTTTTCTCAAACCATCTCTTACTTTCAAAAAAGGCTTTTGTTAAATACAGTTTCTTACTAAGACCTTTTCAACTAGTGTCCACCACTTCTCACTCTACTCTTAGTCGATAAGTTCTGCCCCCTATAGTATGTGTACTGCCTTGGGATCCTTTGAGAACCCTCTGAACTCTGGCATACTGAGGCTGGCCTTTCCACACTGCACTTGTTCAATTCTGGTTGCTAAGTCTAGGTGTAAGCACTGCCCGGGATCCTTGAGATCCTTAGGGAGCTTTGATGCACCTAGACTCTGATTTGTCTATGGAACTGAGGCATATGAGACCATTGGAGGCTTTGGGAAACCTGGGCCTAATTGAAGGCTCCCTATAGAATAGCTTGTTGATTTTTTATTTTATTTATGTAATTCATTGGCCTGTAATAATTTGTAAAAATATATTGGGGTATTTAGTGAAAAAGGGTGGGGTGATACATATTTTCTGGGGTAATAATGGTAGAAATCCTGCTCTTAGGACTTTACTTTTTCAAGTCTATTTGTTCTAAATAGAAAACATGCTCTTAGGACTTTACTTTTTTAATTCTGTTTGTTCTAAATAGAAAATATGCTCTTAGGACTTTACTTTTTCAAGTCTGTTTGTTCTAAATAGAAAACATGCCCTTAGGACTTTACTCTTTAAATCTGATTGCCTTGCCAAAAAGAAATCATGTCCATAGGACTTCACCTTTAAGTTTGTTTACTCGTCAAGTAGAAACCATGTCTAGAAGGTTTACATTCTGTCATGTCTTAGAAACCATGCATATAGGTTCCAAGAAATCATGTCTTAAAATCAGTTTAATAATAGATACCATGCCTATAGGACTTAATTCAGAATAGTTATGATGAGTACTTCTGTATGTCGCCACATTTGCAAATCGACTAAAATCAGTAATACGCCTAGATATCATGCCTATAGGGAGTCCTACTCGCAATTCTGTCTGTTAATCTAATTTAGTCTAATGAGCTCCTTTAATCACGCCTAGTTTATTCCTGAATCGGTCTTATTAAGTGTTAAGCAAGTTCTGAAACAAGTTCTTTCAAACTGCCACATCTCATTAGGTATCATGCCTATAAGTATTAAAGGAGCCTATTTCAAAATCTGTTCGTTTCTGCATTAATAGATATCAGTTCCTGCGTATAGGTATGCCTCTAGGGCGCTTTCAAAATTGCATTCTCTGAAACTGTCTCTATCGCTTAATGCTTTCTGATCCTAATAGGCTTTAAAAGGAGTCCTTAGGCAACTACTAGGGTATAATTTCTGAGTATAAAAAAAGGGGTTTGTTTGTTTCTTCATATTCACTTAGATATCCTGCTTTAGGATATTGTTTAATAAAAGACCTTAACTGTGCTTGAGTCGTGCTGCTTATATGTTTATTTGAGGAGGAAACTCTGAGCCTCTTAATTTCTCCCATTATGTGTGAAAGTCCCAAAATGCTTTTGACTGTCGCCTTAGAATTTTTGCCTTTTAAAAACCTTAGGGGGTATGTCTAGAACCACCTATAGGTAGAGGTCCTAACTCCCTCCAGGACCATTAAGAAGGGACGGGTAGCAGCATGCAATAGGAATCGTTGACCAAACACTCGCTTTGCATGACCAATAAGGGGACGGGAAGGGTAGACATGGATATGATGACCGGTGCGCTAATGCCACGCATAGCCCCTTTCCAAGGAGTGATTACCGGGCATTGTACTGATGTGATCCTATAGGCTAACCAACCTAGGATCCCCCTCTCTCAATTCCTCTTTACTTGAAGCTTGATTTTCCTTTTATACATACAAACTGTTTAAATTCTTATTTGAGTTATACAATGTCCAACATGCTCTGCTTGCAATTATCTGCTTCAACTGTTTATTTAATTTTTGGACTAATTCGTAAGTACAAGTTCGGCCGGGACCTACAGTTATAGACCAAGAGGGGTGCCTAACACCTTCCCCTCGAGGTTACTTCGAGCCCTTACCCTAATCTCTGGTAATGCAGACCAACCCAAGAGTTAATCGCTCTAGGTGCCCTAATGCACCATAATCCGTTAGGTGGCGACTCTTCAAATACCCAATTCTCAAAAAGGAAATGAGTCATCACACCTCGTGAATGTCGAAACCCGGACCCCCTCCACATCAAAAAGGGAGGGAAAAAAGGGGGCGTGATAGCATGGCGACTCTGCTGGGGATATCTTTTAGGCTCTTATCATAACGAACTTGTCTTTTACGAATTAGTCCAAGCATGCTTATCCCGTACCCTTCACCCTTATTTGAATTTAACTGTCTATTTTTCAAGCATTTATGATTTCTTTATTGCCCTGAAACTAATTTGTCTCCTCATTTCCTTTTTCCTATAACCGTCTTTCAATTATTTAAATACTATATTTATTTTTCCTACGTGAAAATACCTGACTACATGTTATTAATTGCTGCATAAATCATGCCCTGCATCATATTCCACTCGTGCGTATCAAATCTTATAGCAATGCTTTAATGAGTGGTTGCGCTCTTCCTATTTACTACCCTTAAATTCGGAAAGGCTTATTTGCGGTAAAACCAGTCGATCAGTGGTGCAATCGACGGTTCCGTGCCTTCCCCTCAAGTTGTCCGCTTGAGGGTATCAGTCTAAAACCCATAGAAACCTTACTCTGTTTAAATTGTGCATGCATCATGGTCAAACCTAGTCGGATCAGTTATGTTGTCCACATAATGATCCTTTAAGATAAGCCTTATCCAAAGTCCATCGGGTTTTCCATAATCCCAACGGACGCAACCACGTTTTGTGCATTAATTTGGAGAACCAAATGCCGATGCTGATCATAAATGTATAAATAGTCGAGTCCGGTGGGGGTAAGGGCTCACCCTTTTGTTTTGCAGAAAATGAGGCACGAGGTCCCCAGATTCGGTATGGTTAGTAACATCCCTCCATTGCTACTAGATTGGTGGGAGGACCTTTCCTCAAGCGACAAGAAGCATGTGAAAAAGTATCTGGGTAACTTGCCTTCCTTGCTAGATATTGAACCAAACAACAAATTGATCGAGGCTGCCACCTTATTCTGGGATAGTGAAAGAGCTGTGTTCCGTTTCGGTGACATAGAGATGACACCGCTTCTAGAGGAGATAGGGGGACTTGCGGGGTTGACTTAGGACAGTCCTGGGCTTCTGGTGCAAGAAACCGTACGGGCAAGGGTTTTTTAAACGATGATAGGGCTGAAAAAGAATGTCGACCGTAGTGTGCTTAAAGGACTCCTACACTACCGTTTCGAATACTCTGTACGTAGAGGTATGGCCATAGCAAGTCTTTCCGCACTTACCATGATGAGTTCGCCCTCACTTCACTAGGTCAAATCCACCGCAGAGTGTTCGTGTTCATTGTGTGCTTTCTAGGGCTGATAGTGTTCCCAATGAAGAAGGGAAGAATCCACACTAGGTTGGCCATGGTCGCCAAAACTCTAATGGAAGGGATTAATGGACAGACATATACCATAGTCCCCATGATCATAGCCGACATCTACAGGGACTTGGAGCGCTGTCAAAGAGGGGTCAAGCAGTTCGAGGGTTGTAATTTATTGCTGTAGTTGTGGTTGTTGGAGCATCTCCAAAAGGGCCGCTATCGTCAAGAATTTCCGCGAAGGGCTTGGAACGACCACATTGCCTTCCATCACCCTAAGCAGATGACCTACAATCCAGACAGATTTGCTCAACCGGAAAGTGCTAGCGAATGGGTAGAGTTCTTCGACAACCTGATCGAGGGATAGGTGCGGTGGATGGTTGAATGGTTTCCAACAGACGAGTCCATTATCAGNCTATGCTTAGATACTTTGCATTTCCTCATTTGATGTAATTGAACTACGCTTGACCTGATTCCCGTTTAAGAGGGGATACGTAGGCAGCCTTATGGGTTCGATCATATCATAATAAAATTTTTCATTCCCTCCCCCCCCCCACCCCCCCAAATCAGAAACGTGGGCAGTAATTTTGAGGAGGGTCCTACTAAAATTTCGGAGCAAGTCCAGCCAGCGCCGTCACATGCCAGGAAGTCAATAATCAGTCAAGAACGTGGGGCAGTAATTTTGAGAAGGATTCTCAAAATTCTGAAGAAGATTCAGCAGGGTCCGCCATCCGCAAACAGTTAAAAATCATCTACCAAACTGGGGCAGAATTTTGAGGAGGACCCTCAAAATTCCAACATAAGAGAGTTGCAATGCCTTTGAAACGTGTCACAGTCACTAGTTCATCAAAAAATTACTTGATATATCAATACGCTTCCAAAATGATTCTATTTTATCAATGATTGCATATTTTTCGAAAATCCTATTTTCATAACAGTCAAGTGCTACCTAGGGGAACTCAAAGGGGGCTTCCAGAGCGGAGCAGAGCAAGGCCGACAGATGAAGCAAGAACCAACCTCCCCTCATAAAACTTATGATTTTTCTTTGAACGCAGGCACATTTGACGTAACGGTAGCATTCGCGGAACATGTATACACAAAGCAAATTCACCATCCATCTGGCCATCAGACACTGAATATATCCTAGCTAAGACATACTCTACCCTTATCTGCTATTCTCTCTTTTCATGAGTCTAATCTCTAACTCCATACTTGCATGAGTCTAATCTCTGACTCCATACTTTCATGAGTCTAATCTCTGACTCCACATTTGCATGAGACTAAGCTCTGTCTCCAATCTTGCATGAGTCTAAGCCCCGACTCCATCCTTGCATGAGGTTAAGCTCTACCTCCATATCTTCATAAGGCTAAGCACTGGCTTCTCTCTGCATGAGACTAAGCCCTGTCTCCCATCTTGCATGAGTCTAATCCCTGACTCCATATATGCATAAGGCTAAGAACTGCCTTCTCTTTGCATGAGTCTAATCTCTGACTCCATACTTGCATGAGTCTAATCTCTGACTCCATACTTGCATGAGTCTAATCTCTGACTCTCATTTGCATGAGTCTAATCTCTGACTCCACATTTGCATGAGTCTAATCTCTGACTCCACATTTGCATGAGACTAAGCTCTGTCTCCAATCTTGCATGAGTCTAAGCTCTGACTCCACATTTGCATGGGTCTAAGCTCTGTCTCCAATCTTGCATGGGTCTAAGCCCTGACTCCATACTGTCTCCAATCTTGCATGGGTCTAAGCCCTGACTCCATACTTGCATGAGTCTAATCCTTGACTCCATATTTGCATAAGGCTAATCCTTGCCTCCACATTTGCATGAGACTATTCCTTGGCTCCATAATTGCACAAGGCTAATCTTTGCCTCCCCATTTGCATAAGGCTAATCCTTGCCTCCCCACTTGCACGGGACTAAGCATTGTCCCTCTTTGCACAAATATTGCTCTACTTCTACTACTATCTACTTGTTTTTCAATCGGGCTAAGCTCTTCCCTCCATTTCACAAGACTAAGCCATGTCTTGTTACATCATACTATTGCATATCATGGAATGAAATATTGCCAATCTATCCAAAGGCGTCATAGTCTAAAGGCATCATCCTCATAGCCAGAAGACACCATGTCATGGCCTGAGGATCTCTCGAACTTGCATATCATTATTCAAAGGCGTTATGGTTCGGAGGCACCATTTTCATGGCCCGAGAACACCATTACATGGCCTGTGAATCCCTCACTAAACAATTCATGGCCCAGGACGTCATGGTCCAAGGACGTCATCTTTAACCGTCCAAAGACAACCTTCATGGTCCAAAGGGAATTTGCATCATGTTTAAATTTCGTAAATACGTTTGTAGCATCTTTCATCTGCAAGTAACCAGTAAGCAACCGCTATCCTAGCAGGAGAAATCTCGCTCCAATTCCCTCCAACCGACCCGAGCCTTAACCGCTCACCGTAGCCGCTTCCGCATCTCGTGTCCGTTCTTGCAATAATTTCATCGGCATACTCTGCGGGTGAATCTAGAACTACACATGGCCTGATTCCTGTAAGACCAGGGATATGTAGGCAACTCAAAACTCAGAATTCGGCCTCCGTCTTACAAAACCTCCCATCCGGTCAAAATTTGCCATCATTTCTTTACTCGAAAACTCTTTCATCCTTCCCAGGTAAAGAGGGGCAGCTGTTGATACCCAATTTTTCCCTATTTATTTTAAATATGCATAAATACCTTCAAAATAGCATATATATGCATATATAAGCATGCACAAGAATTTTATAATTTTTCCCATAATTTTAAGGATTTAAATTGATTTATTTCCTTCCCTTTTATTCATAAAATCCCAATAATTATTTCCCAAATTATTGTTATGATGATTTATTCATTTAATTTCTATACTTATACCCAAATGTAACCAATATAATTTTTTACACATTTTTGTAATTACATTTGGTATTTTTCAAGCTAAATTGCATATAATTGCAATGTTAGCCCATTTTAATGTATAATTATATTTTATACATGTAAAATTGGCCCCTATATTTTTAAAATGATAATTATATATTTTAAATCATTTTGGTATAGAAAAATTATTTTCAGAAACTATTTTATTATTATTAAAATTAAAATAGGGAAAATTGGCTATTTAAATTATAGCCAGATTTGGCTTTCAATTTTAGCCTAATTGAACCCAATCCCAGCCCAATCTCCTATTAAATAACCCGACCCAGGCCCCAAACACCTCCTACCCGACCCAAAACCCATCAGATCCTGGCCGTTGATCTAAAAGATCAACGGCCCTCATTTGTTCTTTCCTTTTTAATTCATACACCCCCTCCCCAACCCTAAATCATTTCCAAACCCCCGCCGCCTTTGAATTCTCTGGTCTTCTCTCTTCTCTCAACCTAACCCTAGCCTTGTTCAACCACCGCCTCCCTCTCCGGCCATCTCCGGCGACCCCCTTTCAACCCCAAGCCTCCAATGGTTTCCCCCTCGCCTTGCTCATCATCTCTGAAGCCTTCAAGGGCCCTAGGCCATGCCGACTTATGTCTTGGGTTGCTGTTTTGGTTGTTCATGGCTTCTCTGATGTGATTTTGGGATAAATCACACCATATTTGTTACGATCTTTGAAGTTTATAGCAAGTTCTTCCGTTTCTATCTGGGTTTCCTTTGAAACCCTAATTTTTGTTTGAATCTCTTAGATCTGTGCTATTTTTAACGATTCAAGTCTGTTTCTTTCTATGTTCTACACTGTTCTCAGACCTCTCTTTAAAAATCTTCAACTTTAAGCCGTTTTTACTTTCTTTAAAGTTAGGGTTTCTCGGAGTTTCTTCTACACTTGTTTAAACTGATTTGTCTTTATGTTTAAACCCCTTTCCTTGCTTATCTCAACTGATTCTATGTTCTTACTGCTCTTTAACTCGCCTATGTTAAAAGCCCTAATTTTTTAAGATCTTCTTTGTCTTGGTTCTGTGTGTTAGCGTGACTACTTGATTCTTGTAAGCTTATGTGGTTACCATGCTTCGAATGTGTTTTACTGAGTCCTTAGCCTACTTATATTACTTTTGTGTGATTGTGTTTATCTCGTTAGTTCATCTCTTGCCCCTTTCTGTTGATATTGCTGACCTTGCCTGTTTGCTACGTCTGTTTGATCTTCTCTATTTATATGTTAAAGCATAGAATCATGACTCCTTATTGATTGATTCTGATTTCCTTAATTGATGGTTTGATTGAAAGATTTTTAAAACCCTAAAGTTCTACCTCGTCTGTTTAAATTGACTGATTTCATTACCTTATTTGCTGTGGTACTTTATTCTAACTAAATCATTCCCTTAATTGAAGTTTTCTGAATTTAGTCCTAATTGGCTACAGCTATGCTTACCGAACTTTGATTCTTTCCTTATTAGTAGTGTACTGTTTGTTTCTTGCCTTATATGCTACTGGTTCTTACCGTTTGAATTAGTTCCCTTAATTAAGGGAGTACTTGCCTTGATTTTCTGATTGATTGATTCTGAGTTCCTTAATTATTATGCTACTATGATTTTTACCTTATTTACTACATGTTTTCAAACTATAAATACTCTAGTCTTTCATTAGCATAGACACGAACACTTGGGTTCAAAGACTATCTCTCATACTCTAAAAATCTCTGCTCTCCCTCTCTTGTGCTATCTGCTTTTGTTAGCCGGCTGCAAGCCAAGGCTAACCATTTGTGCTCTCTTAGTCTTTCATTCTGCTTAATCTCCTCTTCACTGGTATGTCCTAGTTTCAATTCAGAGTTCCAACAATAACATGATTCTCTTATTGTTTCAGTTCTTCTTGTTTCTGGTTTGCTTCTATTTGTGGTTCTGTTGTGAAACTTGTAGTTAAGAACACATTACTAGCATGTTAATATGTCTTTCCCTTCCTTTAGATTAGTATATTACCATTATGTGTGTTTCTGAGCAAGTCTTACCAATTGTCTCTCACTTGTTGTATGCTTACCATACTACATCCCATGAATCCCAAATCGCTATCACCCCTCTATGTGTTGTGTTCTTCATGTCTAGTTTTGTGACTATGCCACTGTTAGCTGTTTCTGAGCATGTCTAAACCAGTCCTAGACCCTGGCTGGGTTCTGTGTTTGCAGTCAAATGTTCTATGTGTCCCAAACCCCCTTGCCCCTGTGTGTGATTACTGAATTCACTTGGTTCTGTGAACTGGCCGTGTTTGGACTGTGTTAACTATTCCAATCTCTTTTTCTCAAACCATCTCTTACTTTCAAAAAAGGCTTTTGTTAAATACAGTTTCTTACTAAGACCTTTTCAACTTGTGTCCACCACTTCTCACTCTACTCTTAGTCGATAAGTTCTGCCCCCTCTAGTATGTGTACTGCCTTGGGATCCTTTGAAAACCCTCTGAACTCTGGCATACTGAGGCTGGCCTTTCCACACTGCACTTGTTCAATTCTGGGTTGCTAAGTCTAGGTGTAAGCACTGCCCGGGATCCTTGAGATCCTTAGGGAACTTTGATGCACCTAGACTCTGATTTGTCTATGGAACTGAGGCATATAAGACCATTGGAGGCTTTGGGAAACCTGGGACTAATTGAAGGCTCCCTATAGAATAGCTTCTTGATTTTCTATTTTATTTATGTAATTCATTGGCCTGTAATAATTTGTAAACATATATTGGGATATTTAGTGAAAAGGGGTGGGGTGATACATATTTTCTGGACTTTTTCAAGTCTGTTTGTTCTAAATAGAAAACATGCTCTTAGGACTTTACTTTTTCAAGTCTGTTTGTTCTAAATAGAAAACATGCCCTTAGGAGTTTACTCTTTGAATCTGATTGCCTTGCCAAATAAAATCATGTCCATAGGACTTCACCTTTAAGTTTGTTTACTCGTCAAGTGGAAACCATGTCTATAAGGTTTTACATTCTGTCATGTTTTAGAAACCATGCATATAGGTTCCAAGAAATCATGTCTTAAAATCAGTTTAATAATAGATACCATGCCTATAGGACTTAATTCAGATATGGTTATGATGAGTACTTATGTATGTTGCCACATTTGCAAATTGACAAAAATCAGTAATACGCCTAGATATCATGCCTATAGGGAGTCCTACTCGCAATTCTGTCTGTTAATCTAATTTAGTCTAATGAGCTCCTTTAATCACGCCTAGTTCATTCCTGAATTGGTCTTATTAAGTGTTAAGCAAGTTCTGAAACAAGTTCTTTCAAACTGCCTCATCTCATTAGATATCATGCCTATAAGTATTAAAGGAGCCTATTTCAAAATATGGTCGTTTCTGCATTAATAGATATCAGTATCCTGCGTATAGGCATGCCTCTAGGGAGCTTTCAAAATTGCATTCTCTGAAACTGTCTCTATCGCTTAATGCATTCTGATCCTAACAGGCTTTAAAAGGAGTCCTTAGGCAACTGCTAGGGTATAATTTCTGAGTCTTAAAAAGGGGTTTGTTTGTTTCTGCATATTCACTTAGATATCCTGCTTTATGACATTGTTTAATAAAAGACCTTAACTGTGTTTAAGCCGTGTTGCTTATATGTTTGTTTGAGGAGGAAACTCTGAGCCTCTTAATTGCTCCCATTATGTGTAAAGCCCCAAAATGCTTTTGATTGTCGCCTTAGAATTTTCGCCTTTTAAAAACCTTAGGGGGTATGTCTAGAACCACCAATAGGTAGAGGTCCTAACTCCCTCCAGGACCATTAAGAAGGGACGGGTAGCAGCATGCAATAGGAATCGTTGACCAAACACTCGCTTTGCTTGACCAATAAGGGGACGGGAAGGGTAGACATGGATATGATGACCGGTGCGCTAATGCCACCCGTAGCCCCTTTTCAAGGAGTGATTACCGGGCATTGTACTGATGTGATCCTATAGGCTAACCAACCTAGGACCCCCCTCTCCCAAATCCTCTTTACTTGAAGCTTTATTTTCCTTTTATACATACAAACTGTTTAAATTCTTATTTGAGTTATACAATGTCCAACATGCTCTGCTTGCAATTATCTACTTCAACTGTTTATTTCATTTTTGGACTAATTCGTAAGTACAAGTTCGACCGGGAGCCACAGTTGTGGACCAAGAGGGGTGCCTAACACCTTCCCCTCGAGGTTACTTCGAGCCCTTACCCTAATCTCTGGTAATGTAGACCAACCCAAGAGTTAATCGCTCTAGGTGCCCTAACGCACCATAATCCATTAGGTGGCGACTCTTCAAATACCCAATTCCCAAAAAGGAAATGAGTCATTACACCCCGTGAATGTCAAAACCCGGACCCCCTCCCCATTAAAAAGGAGGGAAAAAGGGGGCGCGACACTTCTACCATCTGAAGTTTCTACATTTTTTGTCGTAGTAGCATTATCTTTCCGGATACCACTTAAATCATCCATCTTCCCTTTGCCCTTGCCTTTGCTTTTCGAGTCGCTAGGTGGAGGAGGAGGTGGAGGACCTCTGGATCTAGTGTGGTATGTTGATGATGCCAATATGCACGAACCAATCTTTGGGAATGGGAATAAATAAAAAAATAAAAACAAAAAGGTAACCAAGTCAGTAAGGCGAAGTAAAAGAGTGTTTGCAATATTTAAGCACGTATCACAAAAGTCATGCAATAATTCGCGTCCTAATTTGGGGGGACCTCATTGTGCCTGAGGTAGGCCTAAGCGACACATAAATTTGGAGAAAATTGATGCCAATGTTTGTTTCATTTCATTAGTGCGAAAATAAGCCAAAACAATCTTTCTCTAAATAGACAATAATAATAATAAGATCACTAATGGCATTAAGCCTTATTACATCAAAATCTAATCTAAGCTAGAAAGCGGTAAAGAATATTATCTCCTAAACAATCTTTCTCCATCCTTGGCTCTCTTGACCCCATCAATCATGTTTCCCAGATTGTGCATGTCAAGTAGCAAATAAGCCTTTGCCAGCTTCCCCCCTTCATCGTCATCCATGCCTTGACAATCCCAAAGTGTCTTCCTTATCTTCCCTTCTAGCTCCATCAACCCCTACTCTCGATATTCTAATCTCTCTGTCGACTTAATGGCAATCTCTCTGTCGACTTAATGGCAATCTCTTTCCATTCCCTTATCGCCTCCATGTTTACTTTATGTTGCTCTAGATGCTTAGCTTCGGACTCGAATACCCTTTTTCGTAGCCTCTTGTACTTGACCTGTGCCTCAGCCACTTCATCTATGATCCTATCCTTCAGACTGACTCCTGGTTTGACGTCCCTAGCTACGTCATCTTCCAACCATGATAGATAGTAGTACATATGGTCTGTGTGATACCTATCTAGCTCAATAGTTTCTCCTTCCACGATGATCTTTTGGTTCCACATGTGTTGCGGTTCGAACTTGAATGGGATGACATCTCCCATGAAATCTGCCTTATACTGAACCATGTTAGAAACCCGAGGTATGACTTTTCTCATTACCCTTATAGGAGCGTAAGGGTAGATGCCTCGCAGCCCGATCAGTACCAAGTGAGTAGTTCCTTTTGATCTGATGATGAACTCACTACAAGGAAATCATTCAAGCATCCAATGCACTTGCTCGTTTGTCAGATTACTGAAGAAACGCACCCAGCCTACAGCATTTCCAGGCTTTGTAATCCTGTCTAGAATGAACGTCATTTTCTTTGGGCGATGATTGGCTATGTAGTCATTCAGTGGCCTTTTTCAGAAGCTCTTGGCGATACTCACCCCTCTGAAAGTTTTCCAGCAGCCAAACTTTTAGCAATAGATTACACCCCTCGAAGTGTCTGAACTCTTACTTGCACCGATTCAGAGCATGGTACATCTCAGCTAAGATCATTGGGATGATAGTATAAGTCTGTCCACAGATGTCATCCATTAAGGTCCTGGCGACCATGGCTAAGCGAGTATGAATCCTTCCTCATTACATCGGAAAGATCAACAATCCCAAGAAGCGAACAATGAAAACATAAACCCGGCGATGCACCCATCCTAAACAGGTAATGTATAACTCATTATGATGAAGGCGATATGATTTTCTATGCCCATAACGGTCGTAGAGAAACTCAAAAGGGATGTATGATTTTTTCAGATAAAGCAATTCATCATTCTTCTTAAAACCCAACATTTTTCAAAAAACCGGGCGGAGTGCGATTTTTTGGCACTAAGAGTCCTGGACTATCCCATGGTAACTTGGCGAAACCCCCTATTTCTTCCAGGAGAGGAGTCATTTCTATATTGCCAAATCGAAAAACAGTTCTTTTCTCATCTCAGAACATGGTAGCGGCCTCGATCAGTTCCCTATTTGGTCAAATGTTCAGCAAAGATGGTAGGTCACCAAGTACTCTCCTCACATGATTCCTATCACAGGGTGAAAGGTCTTTTCACCAATCAACTAGCAAAGGCGGGATGTTTTGGACCATACCGAACCTGAGGATTTCGTGCTTCATTTTCTGCAAACAAACAAAGGTTTGCCCTTTTCCCTACCAGATTCGACTACTTACGCAATAATGATCAACATGTTGGCACATTTTCTCCAAGCAGTGCACATAATATGATGGTGTCCTTTTGGGATTATGGAATCCCATCAGACTTTGGACAAGGTTTGACTAAGCGGGTTGTTACGCCAGTGATGCTGCAATCCGTACTAGGTTTGGCATGAAGCATGTAAATATCAAATCGGAGTGTGGTTTCTAGAAAGGTCAAGACTGGTACTCTCAAGTGGACAACTTGAGAGGGAAAGGCACGGGACCATTGACTGCACCACGGATCGACTAGTCTAACGCAAATAAGCCTTTCCGATTTAAAAGGGTGATTTCAGAAAAGCGCGGACACTCATCAAGCGCCGCTATGTTGATAATAAGCATGAGTGGAGTATGATGTGGAGCATATTTTATGCAGAAATAGTAACTCATTGCCAAGTATTTGTATGATAAAAGTGCGTAAAAACAGTAACAATTATGATAAAAATGAACAGGAGTAGAAACAAAAGAGAAAAGAAAAGACAAAAAAGAGAACTCAGTTTAACTCATGAAAGCACGTGAGAAAATGAAGCATGTAGGGAAACGGGAATTGGAGAGCCATAATATAGCAGTCTTAGACAAGATGCAAGAAATAGAGAGAGGTCATACATGTCATAGTAATAAAAGGAAAACATGGAGGGGATATTCAGGTCATAAGGGAAGGGATGTGCATGTCATAGAAATTTGAACAAATAAAGGAAAATAAGTCAATTTCGTTATGGTAAGAGCCTAAGTTACCCTAGCAGAGTCACCATGCTGCCGCGCCCCTTTTTTCGCGAAAACGAATTTCGACATGTGACAACTCTTTTAAATGGGTATTAAAAGAGATGAGCCGCCACCTAACTATTTTTAAGGTGCGTTAGGGCACCTATTTGCAAATAACACCATTTGACTAGTCAACACCATCAAAGATCGGTTAAGGGCTCAAATTACCTCAAAGAGAAGGTGTTAGGCACTCTATATGACTAATTGATACAAGTCTTAAAAAATCACAAGGAGTACAATTGCATTGATCTATGACTAATGACTAAATGCAAACAACAAGCATATAAAGAAAGGGGGGGTCCTAAGTTTGTAACCTAAAGGATCACCCCGTGCAACATAAATAATACTTCACAACTCCCTTGAGGTAAGGGTTGCTCATATTATTCAGCGGGCATAGACTATCATCTCTTGCTACCCAATTAGTATGTTGAAGTTGTTACTTAAAGGCGCTCTAGTTTAATTCTAAATTGTATCCTATGTGTGCACTACCCGTCCCATGCCTATGGTCAAAGAGGCTTTGGAACTACTATTAGGTGGTTCTAGACTTTACTTAGGTTGCTCAAAATGGTAAAACTAATCGCACACTCTAAACAAATAGGACTGCACATAATAGCAATGATTGGATCATGTTAGCCTCCACACGTAACAACAAAGGCACGCAAACAGATCTCAGGTTACGCAGTAGACAGTTTCTGAATTAAGACATGTTTGAGTCATTAAATCCTATAGGCATGGTTCCTATATGATTCTGATTTCTGGTATTATACGGGCAGTACTGCAGCGCATAGGCAAATTAGAAGCATTGCAAGTCCTATATGCATAATTTCTAACTATCTACGTAATGAGGCAGTGAAAACTATCCCAGAACTCTGAATTACCAGTGCTGATTTTATAGACATGCGTCTTAGGCAGGTGACAGTATCCTATAGGAATAATTTCTAATAGTTGCATAATGAGGCAGTGAAGCAGCTTGAAAACCCAGGATAGCAGCGTCGATCTCACAAACAGTTTCTTATGCGAATGCATCCTATAGGCAGGATTTCTAACAATTGACAATTAGACTTAGTTTATAACATTTTATCCCTATAAGCATGTCATCTAAGTGAGGCAGTATAAATGTAACAGAAAACAGTTGATCGATTATTTAAAACCTTATAGTCATGATATCTAGATTAGTAAAGGCATGGATTATTGTATCCTATAAGCATGCTATCTAAAGCATTGAGTAGTTGAGTAGTAGACATAGAAACAAGTGTAGCAATTACTTGAGCCAACATATTTTTGACAAGTTAAGTGAAGTGTGTGCGTGATTCCTATAGGCATGATTTATATTAGTGTGCAACACACTAAACGAAATAACAAATAAGACATGTTGAGCGAAATAGTAGAACACATTGATCCTATGGCATATTTTCTGCCCTTTCATGCAAGAATTAGTATACCCCAACCCCCTATTCATTAATTTCCCCATCATTTGTTATTACAAGTTATTACAAACCATATTGAATGATTACAGGCCCAAATATGAATACAGAATAACCCAGTAATACATCTGGGCCTTCAAACAGGCTTAGAACTTCATATGGACTGTAGGCCCAAACTCCAGATGCGAACAGTGCATTTCAAACTTTCAGTACCACAGCAGGTCCAACATACCAGGCCCAAATGAATAACTTACTTACCCAAATTGATGCCAAATTCAGCCATACATGTGACAAAATACTTATAGAATTTAACTAAACAGCTTAAACACTTAATTCTTACAGCTATAGCTAACAACATCTCTAGTCAAGACATATAAACAGGATCATGCTAAATTGAATGGTACACAAGACACATATGAGGCAAGTTTATGCTTGTAATTCCAGAAAGAAAGTTTAAGAATTGACCACCATAGGATAATAATCCATTCCAAAGAGTTTCAAAATGAAGCATGATTCAGAATCAACTTATAAAACCTTAGATCACAGACAAGAAACATGCAAAGCAACACCTTCACATGAAAGTGTCTATCAAGAAAACCTAATGAAAGGGATTGCATAGCAGAACAAGTTCATGATCAAGCAATTATTTAACTCTGGCATGCTAAAAATCAGTCACAATATAAGAGGCATGTAAGTTTCCAGAAGCAAGTATTAAACCTGGTACTAGTTGGTCACATATAGGAGGAGAGGCTGGTTATGATATTTATCTTAAGGTCTCAAATAATACTGAAGAACACAGGATGGCACAAGTCAAGAACATACACTAGAACTCAAATGGCGTAAAAACAAGCCTTAGTTAACAGTACAACCTCAAGAACTTAGCAGGTTGGACCGTAGTGACTCGACAAGGTCTAAAACACATGAATTGATTTATCACAAAGATACCGAACAAGGCAGGGAGATAAATTCAGGATGGGTTACAAGTGTACACATTCAAACACACAAAAAACACGTTAGGCTGGGCATGCTTAAGGTAGTGAAAATCATTCATGCTGGACACATACAGTAGGCATACATCTGAGTAAGAAATTGGACAAGCTCAGATGCTAGCAAAGTTCTGAGTTAGAAAATAACAGGGTTAACACAATAGCATATAGATTCACAAGGTTTAAGTGTCATAGATGTACAAAGCATGAACACAAGCAAGAGATAACAAAATTGCGAGAATCAAAGTACTTACCAGTCACAAATTAACGTACAAGCAAATAAGAAGAACAATTTCCAGCAGTAATTCGATTAACAGTAGAGAAGAGCAGCAGAGTCCCAAAATCCCAGTGCGTCAGAGTTCCCAAGGGTTTCAAATGAACCCCGGGCAGTGGTCGCACTGAGAAAGAACACAATCAAATTCTAATGGCCTTGGCTTTTAGCCGGCCAAGGTCTCAAGTTTCAGAGTATAATACATGAGAGTGAGAGAATAATATAGTAATTAAGGTTCGTTTAAAAGGAATAGGGGTAGGGATATAGTGTTGAATTAGGCGAGTAAACAAGGAAAGAAATCAAGAAAACACAAACAAGTAAGAGTAAAATATCACATGCAATCAGTATAGTAACCGAAAAGGAAAGAAATCAAACTCCAACCCTAGTTTGACATAAATCAGGGATTGACTGAAGAACTTGGCGAATCGGACTTATATAGCCTTGCTATGAACGTATATAGATGAAATATCATCTAGATCTTAACTGGTTTCCCTTGATTCGAAGCTCGTACATGCCAAAAATAGGCAAGTACTAAGTAATACCATAATCGTGTAAGTAACAACGAGACATAGCATATAAGGTAAGGGAATCATGGATTGATTCCATTTTGGGGCCGGATTTAGAGAGGGTTTGGAGATAAGGAGGCTAGGGATTCTTAGAGAAGAAGAGACTAGAGAGGATTTAGGGGTGGCTGCTAGGCGAAAATGTCTCCAGGGTTTGGGGTTAGGGAGGTATAAGGAAATAGGAAGGGTTATAATGGGCCGCTGATCATCTAAGATCAACGGCCATAATTCAAGGGGAAGTGGTGCGGGTCAGGATATGGGTAAAGGGTAATGGGCCGCTAATACTGCGTTAAAGTGTATTGGTTCAAGGTTTTGGTCCAAAAATTAGCCCTACATTGGGCTAAGAATTAAATACACGAAAATTATTTTAAAATAATTTATGAAAAATAATTAATAAATAATAAATATTACTTATGCCGAAAATGCTTGAAAATAATAGCCTAACATTATAAAAATATAAAAATATTTTTTTAGCATGAATAATGTAATAAATGTAATTATGCATAGAATATAGGCTATTATTGTAAAATTATGTAAATAGCTCAAAAAATACAAATATAATTATATGAAATGAAGTAAAGATATTATAAAACGTGGATGTAAAAAATAAATTTGGATGATTAAGTCATTACAAAGTAATTTGAAAAGGTAATTAATAAATATTCGAATAATTTAAATGCAAGAAATTAATTTTTAAAACTTTAAAAATTATGAAAAATTAAAGAAAACACTTATATAACCACTACCTACATTCCAGGATATTGTGCACCACAAAATTTTGAAAGCATATGGTATACATTATAAAATATGAGTACAAAATTGAGTATAAACAATGTCTTCCATATATAATTCGGTATCTCGGTATACAGAAATATAGAAACTTCAATACCGAGGACCGTACCAAAATATCGAATAACCGAAAAATTAAAATCGAATTATACCGAAATACCGAATAAATCGATATCGAAATATCAAATTAATTCGGTCCGGTTCAGAATTTAGTTTTTTGAATTTTATGCCCAGTACCCCTAGTACCTAGGGCATCTATCTAGGACGATTTTAATATTTTAAAAATCTCAAATTCAGGTTTCAAATTGGAATATGTGGTGAGTCTCCTATTCTTGAACTTGAATTAGAGGATATTAAATCTGAAGTAGATTTCTGGAGGAATGTTGTTGTATGCTATGCTTTGGGTGCTTACCCTCAATTAGCAGTGATCAAGGGTTTCATCCAAAGGCTATGGGTAAAACATGGACTGAATAAAATAGTTATGCTGAAAAATGGAATTATCCTTGTTAGGTTTGACAGCGAAATGGGGAAAAATGAAGTAGTACAAGTGGGAATATACCATTTCGATAATAAGCCTTTTATAGTAAAAGCTTGGAGTCCGGATATGGAATTCACTCGTGAAGAGCTACACGTTGTGCCAATCTGGGTCAAATTCCAAGGATTGGATTTCAAGTACTGGAGTGCAAAAGGGTTGAGTAAAATAGGTAGTGGGAAAGTATATAATGGTTGATCAGAACACTGAGAAAATAGTTGGACTTAGTTTTGATAGAATACTGGTGGAAGTGAACATGGATGTTGCTCTTCTAGAAGTGGTGATGTTCAGGAATGAGAAGGGCAATGTTGTTGAACAAAAAGTCTTATATGATTGGAAGCCTACTCTTTGGAAGTTCTGCAACAAGTATGGGCACTCTGAAGAGGTGTGTAGGAAGAAGAATCCTCCAAAACCAGTCCAAAAGGAGAAAAGGTAGAAAAATGAGAAGGAGCAGGCAGTAAGATCTAAAAATCCTGAGAAGCAGCCTTCTAATTCAACTATTGATAGATCTCAAGCTGTTGAAAAAGGGTCTAATGGTCTAAGAATGCTATCCAAAGCAAGTGGTACAAATGGAGGGTGGATTACACCTCTAAAAAAAAGGAGAAACCAACAAGTTAATGATCAACAAGTAGTGCAAGGCAACTCTTTTCAAGTACCGAATAAAACTAGTACCAGTGAATAAAGCAACAAGGTAGAAGGTGGAAATGTGGGAGGCTCGACCATTCCTCATTCAGGAAATGATTAACTGTCTAGCATGGAATGTCAAGGGCCTAAATGCCTCTAATAGGCAGAGAGAGGTGAAGCTCCTGTGCAATGATGAAAGAGCAGGTCTAATTGGTCTGCTGGAAACTAAACTAAAGCAGGATAAGGTCCAACAAGTTATAAAAAACAATTTAGTGGCTGGAACTATACCACTAATCTGAACACACATTATAATAGTAGTATTGTTATGGTTTAAAGATATGATTATTTTAGGGTAACACCTATAGATATGACTGCACAAAAATTGTCATGTGAGGTGTACTATATTCCTCTTTAGGTTACATTTGGAGTGTCCTTTGGGTATGCTTTTAATACTAAGGAGGAAAGAAGAGGACTGCATGAGTATTTTGAGAACCAACTAGTAGGCTTTACTAGACCTTGGTTGGTTATTGGTGACTTCAACTCTGTGTTAACTATGGAGGACGGAATATGAGGAAATCCTGCTGAAGTAGTGGAATTTAATAATATATAGAAGTATGTGGTCTGATAGAACTACCTAATCAACGGTATAGGTATTCATGGAATGATAGACATAGTGATCAAATGATCTATTCAAAGATAGATTGGGAATTTATTAATAGTGAATGGCTTGATTCAATGCCTGAATGCAAAGAAATGCTCCTTCCTAAGGGTATTAATGACCGTTGTCCAATGAAAGTTCTGTTGAACAATGAGAGACCTAGAGGTAGGAAATCATTCAAGTTTTGCAATGTATGGGCTCAACATCCACAATTCCTGGAGCGGGTTAGGAGGGGTTGGAATATAGAAACTGGAGGTCGCAAGATGCTAACGGTGGTGAGAAAATTAAAGCTATAAAAGAAAGTTTTGCGAGACTTTAACAAGAATTTCTTCAGGAACATTGAATCTGAAGCTAAGGAGGATAGGGATGACTTATTGCAAGTCTATAAGAAGCTACAACAAAATCCAACAGACTTAAATTTGCATTAGAAAAAGCATCAGAAGTACCAAAAGTTCAGCCACTCCACTTATATAGCTAAGGTCAATTTGCAACAAAAAAATAAAGCAACATGGATAAAGCTAGGGGATGATAATACAAGATACTTTTATTGAGTTATCAAACATAAAAGACTTCATCAGGCAATTACTCAATTGAAGGACGATCAGGATGTTTGGCGAAAAGATACAGAGAGTAAAGCTCAGGTATTTGCCACATATTATGAAGAAATATTGGGAAAGAAGGCAAGTAGTAGAGCTAAAGCTGCTGAAGCATTCATGAAAAATGGACCTGTATTAACAATTGCACGACTTGTGGACCTGTATTAAAAACTGTTATGTTCCAAATTGACAGTAAGTAAGAGCCAAGTCCTGATGGATATGATAGTGGCTTCTTCAAGTCAGCCTGTCATATTATAGAGGAAGAGATTACTGATGCATATATGGAGTTTTTCAACAATGAAAAGTTGTTGAAACAGTTGAATTCAACTAGTATTGCACTGATTCCATAACTAAACAACCCAGAGTATGCAAGCCAATTCAGGCCAATATCCTGTTGTAGTATTTTGTACAAGTGCATTTCAAAGATGTTGTGTAGCAGATTAAAAGTTGTTGTTCAACAACTGGTAGCTAATAACCAATCAGCATTTGTGCCTGGCACATCTATGCTCCATAATGTCCTTATTTGTCATGATATATTAAGGCATTATAATAGGAAGACTACTCTTAGGTGCCTTATGAAAATAGACCTGAGGAAAGCATATGATATGGTAAATTGGGAATTCTTAGAGGATTATGATTGGCTATGGTTTTCCAACCAAACTCGCGGAATTGATTATCGCATGTGTAACCTCTACTAAGTTCTCTATCAATGTTAATGTAGATAGTCATGGTTATTTTGAGGGAAAAAGAGGGCTTAGACAAGGTGATCCTATTTCACCTCATTATTTGTACTTTTTATGGAGTACCTGTCCAAGAAATTGGGAAGTACGAGTGCTTTACCAGATTTCAAATTCCATCTTATGTTCAAGCAACTGAAGCTGACACATCTAATAATTACTGATAACCTCATGGTATTTTGCAAGGGGAAAACTGGTTTAGTGAATAGAGCCTAGAGGCTTTAGCGCATTTCAGTAGTGTATCAGGATTGGTGGCTAATATGGACAAATCTAGCACGTTTATGACAGGCATTGATGATCAAATGAAGGAAACTCTTCTAAGTAGTACAGGTTTTTTCCTAGGTACTTTTCCTATAAGGTACCTTGCTTTACCATTGTCACCTAAGAAGTGGACCAAGCTGGAATGCTATCAGCTTGTTGAGAAGATAACTAGTAAAATTAAATTAGTTATGCTAAGCAGGTGTTCTATGCAGGGAGGCTTCAAGTGGTTACTGCAGTGTATTCTCTATTCATACCTTCTGGGGGACAGTCTTTATACTACCTTAGAGCATTATGAAGGAAGTTTATAAAAAGTGTAGAGAGTATTTGTGGGGTGGCTCAGGTGAGAAGAAGAAGCTATCACTGGTAGCTTGGGAGAAAGTGTGCTTGCCAAAGAAGTATGGAGGTCTCAATATTAAAAGCGGTAGGAAATGAAACAAAGCTTCAATTGGAAAGTTACTATGACAACTGGCTGTGAAAAAGGACTCCCTATGGATCAAATGGGTTCATGGGATCTATATGAAGTCTGATTCAAATATTTGGACTCACAAGGTTCCATAGGATTGTAATTGGTATTGGAGAAAATTAAACTCTCTAAAGGAGGAGTTGGAGAGTTGGTATCAAGGTGACAACTACAAGTTGTGTGCCAATGAGAACTACTCTATCAAAAGGAATTATATTGTCACGACCCTAAACCCAGACCCGGTCGTGATGGCGCCTCTCGTGAAGACAAGGCCAGCCGACACAAACCCCGAGTTTAATTAACAGATATACTGATTCATAATCAAGTCATTAATAATGATAAATCCCAAAATAAAGTGAAATATATCAACTGCGGAAATAAAACATAGCCCGACATCGGGGTGTCACAAGTCACGATCATCTACTAAGGTCTGAACACAACTAAGAATATAAAATGTACTAGATACAGTATAAGGAATACAAGAGGGAGAAAAGCAGTGCTGCGAACGTCAGGCAGCTACCTTGCTAACTCCACTGACTCTGCCACTGCTTAATCAACACCCGCTACCGGGTTCAGAACTACCTGAATCTGCACACAAGGTGCAGGGAGTAATGTGAGCACGCCAACTCAGTAAGTAATAAAAGTAAATGAAAGCTGAACAGTAAGATAACACGTAAGCCACGTCATAACGCTACAGCAAATACAGTACATTTCCAAAACAATACAGAATCATTTACTTCGTAAATCAAGCTCAGTTTCAGTAAAAATCCTTTTTAAAACAACTTTCAATAGTTTCAAACGAGTGATAAAACAATGAGTAAAAATGATAGAAACGTAAACAGCCCCTCGGGCAAAACATGTACCATAAATCGCCCTTCGGGCATAATATCAATAAAACCAACCCCTCGGGCTACCTCACAATCACTCGTAATCACCCCCTCGGGCATATATGAATCAAGAACCGCCCATCGGGCAACATAGATCAAGAACTCCCCATCGGGCTTCAATATGAAATAACAACAGCCCCTCGGGCTACAACACATCACACACACTGGGTACCCGCGCTCACTAGGGGTGTACAGACTCCGTGAGGGGCCCCTTACGGCCCAAGCGCAATATCAAGCATCTCGTGGCATAATCAAACAATCTCTCGGCCTCATATTAATCACAAGCCACCTCGTGGCATAATAAATCTGGCCCTCGGCCTCTCATATAGCACAATTGGTACCACATGCTACGGCGCGCAGCCCGATCCCATAGTATCCTCACAACACAGGCCCTCGTCCTTACTCAGTCAGAATCTCAGAAGCCACACGGGCAACAGTAAAATAATTACTCGGCTTAAAATCATTTATGAAATCAAAAGGAGTGAATAAAATCGAGTTATGAAAACAGCAAGAATATAACATGACTGAGTGTAAACACTAAATCAAAACAGTGAGGTAAAACAGTAGTAAAAGCCCCTAAGGGTCCAAACAATCGGCACAAGGCCCAGACACAGCATTTAGCCCCAAACACAATAATATTTTCCAAGATATAACAATACCAAATAGTTTTCAAGTAAAATACGCGACTCAGTAGTCGTACGGGATGGACCAAGTCACAATCCCCAACGGTGCTCAATCACACGCTCGTCATCTAGCGTGTGCGTCACCTCAAAGTAGCACAACGATGTGAAATCCGGGATGTCATACCCTCAGAACAGTATTTACAATCATTACTTACCTCAATCCGGTCCAAACTCTAGCCCGCGATGCCTTTGCCTCTCGAACCGGCTTCCAATTGCTCCAAATCTATCCAAAATCAGATTTATAATATCAAATATGCTAAGGGAACAAAGCCCACTCGAAAATATCCAATTTACACCAAAAATCCCGAAATTAGCCAAACCCGGCCCCCGGGCCCACATCTCGGAATCCGATAAAAATCACATCAATAGAATCCTTACACTCTCACGAGTTCATACATATCAAATATACCAAATCAGACCGCAAACGACCCCTCAAATCCCTAATCAAAGGTCTCCAATTTCAAGCCCTAGTTCTTCAATCTCAAATCCCTAATCAAAGTCTCCAATTTCAAGCCCTAGTTCTTCAATTTATAGGCTTTAAATTCCACAAATTTCATTTAAACAAGTATTAATCAACATAGGATCGAGAATTGAGTTCAAAAATCTTACCTCCAAGAAGTTCTCTTTGATTCCCTCTTCAATCTCCCTCAACAAGCTCCAAAACCGAGTCAAAAATGGTGAACTTAGGCCAAAAATCGCGAAAAATGACCTTTTAAACATTCTGCCCAGCTATTAAAATTTCTTAATCGCGATCGCGGGAATACCATCGCGATCGCGAAGCACAAACTCCGCTGGTCCAATTTTTACCTTACGCGGTCGCGAATATACCCACGCGACCGCGATGCACAGGGTCTTACACCTACGCGATCGCGAATGAACCCACGCGTTCGCGATTCATCACCTGCACAACTCACGCGATCGTGACTCAAGATACGCGAACGCGATGAACAACCTGGAGTGCCCCCTACCAAAGCTCTACGCGATCGCGAGCCTCCTCACACGATCGCGTAGAAGGAAAACCTGCAACAGAACTGAAGCCAAAATCTGCAACTTTTCAACATGCAATTTGATCAGTTCAACCACCCGAAACTCACCCGAGGCCCTCGGGACTTCAACCAAACATGCCAACATATCCCATAACCTCATTCAAACTTGTTCTAACCTTTGGAATGCTCAAAACAACATTAAAACACCAAAATCATATCGGATTCAAGCCTAAGAATTCCAAAAACTTCCAAATTCCGCTTTCGATCAAAAAGTCTATCAAACCTCGTCCGAATGACCTGAAATTTTGCACACACATCCCAAATGACACAACGGACCTACTGCAACTTCCGGAATTCCATTCTGACCCCTATATCAAAATCTCACCTATCAACCGGAAATCGCCAAAATTCCAATTTCGCCAATTCAAGCCTAAATCTACTCCGGACCTCCAGAACACATTCCGATCACGCTCCTAAGTCCCAAATCACCTAACGGAGCTAGCCAAATCATAAAAATTCAAATCCGAGATCATATACTAACAAGTCAAAAACTTGGTCAACCTTTCAAATTTTAAAGCTTCAAACTGAGAACTGATCTTTCAAATTTATTCCGATTATCCTGAAAATCAAAACCGACGATTTACATAAGTCATAGTATATTACACGGGGCTAGTCATGCCCGAGACCGGCGAGCGAAGTGCAAAAGCTCAAAACGACCGGTCGGGTCGTTACATATATAGCCATTAAAAGTGCTCACAAGAGACTGCCAACATCTCATCTTCTTTGGAATGCAATAGCTCAACCAAAATATAGGATCATCATGTGCCTTGCTACTCAAGGAAGACTGCTCATTAAGGAAAGGCTAAGTACTCTTCACAATACATGTGGAGGAAGCTCTGGATCAGGTCTCATATACCACTAATTACACATCAAGCTTTGAATCAATACACTACATCTCTACCCTTTCCTAGTTTGATCCCGAAAGCCCAACACTCCGCCTAGGAATTCTTCTCCGAACCTTCCATCTGTAAGCCAATCAATCGAAAAGACAAGACAAGTCGGCCATCATTCGACACCTTCCACCGATAAAGCATGCTATCAAAGGAAAGAGTTGCCCAAGAAGGCATTTCCAACCGAAACTTCACCTGTCGTAGAACCGTAACCCATCACTTGGCCTCTCCGTGAATATGCATGCTTAGATCTTCGTCATTCTCTTCCACCGAAAGCAAGAATGGCATAATCAATCGCATCTGCAACCGAAACCCAAGCTGGCGAATAAGCAAGTGATTTGTCTATTTTAGTCTTTATTAGCTTGATCGGCAACCGGGACACAAACGAAGGAGCTTTTAGAATGACTTATTTTCTTTCATTCAACAAAATGAGTAATTATTTTCATACCATAGAAATGATACTTTCTTTTTCAACAAAATAAAGTACTTTCTTTTTAGCTATCGAGCTCAAATTTCAACGTTGTTCTTGTGTGAAAAAGTAAAGTAGCATATTAGTTCCTTTGGGTTTGTGCGAATTTTGAAAAGAATAATTAAATTCTTGAAGAAAATTGCGAAGGGGGGAGGGGGGGGGGGGGATACAGGAAACATGGGAATTTAGGGGAAGGTGGGTTGAGGAGAGTAGCATAAAAAATTATTTTCCTAAAAATATTTTATACTCTCTAACCAAACACTAGAAAATATTTTCCGGAAAATATTTTCCACTCACAACCAAACAAGGGAATTAAATAATAAAATCACTCACTTTCCATGAAACATTTTTTAGGAAAACATTTTCTAACAAATTTCCATGAAAAATATTTTCCTTTCGTACCAAACATACCCTTAGTAAATTTCCCTTTTACTATTGGGCTTCTACGACGGAAACAGCCCAAAAAATCAAAAATCATAGCATCCCTTTTCAGCTCATCGCTATTCCTTTTTTGGGCTACTTCTCTTTTCTCAAAAGAGATCATGACAATGACAAAAGATGAGTTCTCCTTCTTGGGTTTGTATAGAAGCCTGAATTAGCATGGAAGAAAACAGGAACTCATGCTAGTGGATATTTGGTCTTTGTCCCCTTTGCTTCCTTTTGATTCTATCTGATTTTACTTCATTTGCCCATACCACTGAAAAACTAAGGCAACAGACTAACTATGCTAAAGCCTTCAATCTTAACAACGATAATCCGTTAAGCTAATCTCTTAAAATAAAGATTCAGTGTGTAACCGAGTATTTCAAACAAGCATAGAGTGTAATTTATGTATTTTGCCAATTTCTTTCGAAAGATCGTGTAGATTTTACATGAGCAGTTCTTTTCAGGATTTAAGGATCGAAGGACCAACCCAATAACCGTCTGCCTAATCTCTTAAACTAAAAATAGTCGGCGAATGTATAATATATATATAT
>NW_017670508.1:22655-173776 GCF_001879085.1 Nicotiana attenuata | reverse complement strand
TCTCTTCTTAAAGTATAAAGCTCAAAAATAAATGTTGTAATACACAAAAAATAAAATAAAAAGAGAAACATGTAATTTTGCGGACCACTGAATCGACCTTATTAAAATTGAAGCAATCCTTGTTTTCTTGTTATGGGTAATTTTGTTTCATAAAAGAGGACATAAATATTACCAAACGTGTTTGGTTGCCATTTTTGAGTTACATATAAATAAGAATCACACAACTTATGTAGCGCATTGTGTATTATTTATAGTAGCAATATTTGGATTATTCACCTTCATAAAAATACACAATTAATATGAATAAATACCCTTAAAATATGTTATGCATTTTATCCAAACTGAAATACTATTGTTTCTTCAAATTTCCTACTTCTCCGGAGTAGAGATAAGGTCTTTGTACACATAGCGCTCCCTAGACCCCACTTATGAGATTTTACTGAATGTTGTTGTTGTTGTTGTTTTGTTTATGTAAGATGAACAGTTTGGAAGGTTTGATCTCAAATACAGCCAAATATTTGAATGACTAACTAATAAAGTAAAATGATCATAATTATAAGCTAAAAGGGTAGATGAAAACATAGCCCCAAAATTGTGTTGCGGTGACTTAGTGTATAGGAAACTTGTCAAATTTTTCTCATCGAAGGGTGATCATATAAGAGTAAATGTGTAATGAACAATACAAAAGAACCCAACACTGACAAATACTCAATCCTCAACACTCCTCCCCGACCCTATCTTATCCAGTTTCTTGCATTTTTTTTAGTTCTTTTTACTCAGACAAGAACAATACTACAGTTTTGAAAGATCAAAGAAAATGTATGAGGGTTCTTGACATTTATTCTAATTAGCAAATATAATATACATACAAACTGTACCTGATTTTCTCCGTTAACAAATTTTATCTTTGCGCTGATATAATTTTAACTTTTTGAGCAATCATGCCAGAATCTAAAGTACTTCTAACTTTTTACCCCCGAACATGACTGATTTGTTTCACCTTTTCTTGATAAAAACAAACGTTCTTGCATCAAGATATATAGTGGTTTGGGCAAATTAAAACTGAAACGAAAAGATAAACCTAGTAATATATGAATGGACAGTTTCTAATTTACATTTAATAAATGCATTGGTCTTGTATTGAATTAGTCGAATGAATTTAGGCACTACCAATATCACCTACAATAACTATAGGTAGATGGAACAATTTTCTCAGATTACATTCACCTGTTTTAACAACCCCTTAAGGATTTAAAAGACAAGTCAACTCACTGTGCCGCTAATACACACCTAATAACGAAGTCTTGACTTTTATATACTGATAGTATATAATTTTGTTATAATCACCAGGTCAAACTGATCAACAACATCAACTGCACATACAAATTCTACTAATTCGGTAGCATGGAGAATACCATAATGCTAGCTATAAAAAAAAAAAAAAAAAAGTTACATTATTCGTACATATAAGTTAAATTTAAGAAAAGAAGGTTCATTGAACATGGCTGACCCATCTTTGATGTGATACTCCCTCCGGTTCACAATAAGTGTCCAATTTACTTTTTTATTTTGGTTCAAAATAAGTGTCCAGTTATGTAATCAAGAAAGAATTCAATTTATTTTTACAAAATAACCCCTATGTACATATCCCTAAAAAGTTTTCTTACTGCTCACATTAAATGTTTAATTAGGGGTAGTTTAGTCATAGTAGGTATTTTTGTATAGAATTTTGTATTTTCTTAATAGACGTGCTAAAAGTAAATTGGACACTTATTGTGAACCTGAGAGAGTATTACTTTTCAGCATTTCATCCTTCAAGAAAAGAAGTGATAGAAGGAAAAGATAAAAAAGGAAAGAGCGAAGAATATTTGGGTTACTTTAACGCAAAGAGATAAAGCGTAGAGATTACTCTTTTGACTTTGAAATTGAAGAACTCTTGGGTTTTGGCTTATATTTCTGATGAGCAAATTTCCAAGCATTTACACAAAATGTGGTTGATTCACACCTCAGATTGGAACCTTAACTTTGGGATGACCCCAGAGTTTTTGGTCGTCGCAGCCTTCTTTGACTTTAGTTTGTGAACATAGCTAGTATTGCGGTCTTAATTATTTATACTTTTGGTAGACAGCAAGCAATTATTTCAGATAAAAAAAAATCCCTCGTTTCTAATCTTTCTACTCTGTCTTGCTGCTGTTATGACAAAAGAAATAATTATATTTCTTTTTATAGTGTTTTCAGGATGACTAATGGACTATTAATGGCCATTTGTTTCATAATTAGCTACTTCCTCCGTTCACTTTTACCGGACATGTATACTAAAAATAAATTTTTATTTTTACTTGTTACTTTAAGTATATCAAGAGAAGATAAAAAAAAATCTGTTATACTCACAGTATTTAGTACTCATTTCGAATTATTTTCTCAAATCCAATAAAATATGCATCAATTAATATGGGTATCATGGTAAATTATGCACTTCATTTATTATTTCTTAAGGGGCGTGAAAAGTCAAAACGTGTCAAGTAAAAGTGAACGGAGGAAGTGAAAAACAAGAAAGATTTTTAAGTTTATAGTATTAAATACGTCATATATTTGTGTGGCTATAAAATATTATCATTAATTATAAAATAAGAAAATAAAGCTAAATTATTTTTAAATATATAAATATATCAGTTAAATTATTTTAAAATGTATAAATATATCATTCTTATATAAATAAACTATTAAAAAAATACCATACGTATAAAATAAAACATAGGTCAAATCTAGTCAAATCGTAGAAGACTTGCTGTACAATTCTTTGTATTTAAAAAAAAAAAACGGAAACTTCCATTCAAGGGTGGAACAATGACCATTTGCACGTTGGCAAAGTGAGACATGCAATCATGTAACCCAAAAATTTCTTGTTTAATCTAATCATCAATAAGTGTGAAAAGGAGAAAGTTTTTGTATATGGTTTCTCTACTAGAAATCCGAAAAAAAACGACCACAAAAAGCGACCAGTATTGGTCGCTTATTGGCCAAAAAACGACCAAAAAGCGACCAAACGTGCCTGGTCGATATTAAGCTGGTCCCTTTACCTTAGGAACCAAAGTTGGTCGCTAATTAGCGACCAACTTTGGTCTCTAAAGTCAAAGGACCAAATATTCCGGTAAAGACACTGGCGACCAACTTTGGTCGCTAATATTATTTTAATATTATAAATTTTGCGACCAAAGTTGGTCTCATTTGTGTAAATTTCGTTTTTTTTTTATTTATTATTAATTATAAAGTAGCGACCAACTTTGGTCTGCATACGAAATATTATATTTTAAAATCTGGAAAATTGCGACAAAGTTGGTCGCTATACTATAAATTTTTTAATTATTTTTTTTAAATAAGCGACCAAAGTTGGTCGCTAAATACATGAATTAATTTTTTTATTTATTAATAAGCGACCAACCCTGGTCGCCATATTTCCAGAAATTGATAATTTTCTGGTAAATAGCGACCAATCTTGGTCGCTTTTTTGGAAATCTGGGTTAAATAGCGACCAACCTTGGTCGCTTTTAATAGAAATGCGACCAAATAGCGACCAAAGTTGGTCGCTTTTCTTGGTATATTGCTGGCAGGAACTGCCTGTTTTGGCAGCTACACCACCTGCCAGCTTACCAAAATTCCTAAATAGGCAAATATGCCAACAACAGCAAAAACAAGCAACAACAACAACAAGCAACAACAACAACAACAATTATAACGAACAAAGTATAAAGTTCAATAAAACTTTATACTTTAAGCTAATTAGCAAACTAATTAGTTAAATGTTATTACAGAACCATTCGAAAACCAATTGTATTTGTCTAGCATAAACTAATAAGTTCAAAGATTGTTCTCTACATCATTATCATCACCGTCTGATGAACTTTCTTCACCATGACGATATCTAGAATAGGCTATTTGTCAATGATGGGAAGAATGACCACGGGGAGGACGGGAGGAATGAGCATGGGGAAGGCGAGCCTCTGGCGATGACTCACGAGACCGGGGAATTGGAAAATTGCCAGAAGCTAGGAGAGTTTTGATCTGCTCTTGCATGCCCTTGCACTGAGCTTGCATGCCAGAGTACTGCATATCTCTAAGCCTTTCTCTCTCCTTGGCGGCTTCTAGCTCGGATGTGAGCTTTGCCACAGTCTCCCGCATAGAGGAGAGGCTCTCCCCATGAAGTTGCTCGGCTTGGGAGGAAGTCTCTATTCCTTGCATTCCACACTTATAGCGATGGAATTTCTTATTAGGAAGCCCGTATACCTTCCCCCCCTTTTGGACCGCCAGCAGCCTGCGTCCACATTCTCTCAGCATCCTCGTCCGATAGTTGGGTTGGCGGGCCGGACTCATTAGGTGGCTGACTGCGTATGAATTGCTCCACTTCAGCTGTGAAGCGACCCTATAAGAAAAATAATATGTGAATTACTATTTTCAAATTTATATAAAAGTAAATCAAAATTCTTAATGAAAAGTGAAAACTTACATGTACAGTCGAGGCTCGGCCCTCGACCCACCTTTCTTGGTCCGTCTCTTTCTTCTTCTTCACAATATGAGTCTCCTTGAAAAGCTCATCTTGGTTCATCGGACGCCCCAACTTTTTTTCCTGAAAACTCATAAATTTTAGTTAATAAACAGAATACATATACTAAGAAAATTAAAATAAATTAAGCAATTACGTACCATTCTTCGTTTTATCGTCCCTAGGCTGACCGCACCTCCAGTGTGCAAGGATCCTCCCTTCTCAGATGCCCGGGCTTTCTTTCCTTTTTCGCTCTTCTCTAAGAACTCTGCTGCAAGCCATTGCCTTTGCAAATCATCCTATAAATCCTGAAGCATCCAGCCAGGCTTCTGGTTCAACTGCCTAGCTTTGGAGAAACAATGGGACAACCGCTTTCGAGCTTTGAGATGGAAGTTTGCAGCCACTTCCGCGCTATAGCGGTGTTCCCATACACACTTGCTCTGTATTTCAAAAGTCAAGTATTATATGGAAATATCATATTTAGATGGAAATATCATAAAAGCTATATTCGATATATTATACTTAGCTTTTATTAGCTAATAATTATTCAAAAGTTAAGTGCATTAACTGCTTATAATATAATATTAGCTAAAAGCTAATAAATGATTATACTGCTTAAAAGAATATTTATACCTTAAATTGATTGAAGATTGCCTCCTTGAGAGCGAATGGAAATTCACTCCAAGTCGCATAAGGACCATCATAAAGCTTTCTGGTGGCTTTGGTGATGATCCTTGTAGTAACATTACTAGGGATGAACCTGCAATTTTATTAAAAAANACGCTTCGTAGTACTATTCATCCCTTGTATTACAAAAGTGTTAACGGCTAACATTTATATTCTTTATTTACTAAATACAAAAGTGATTTTTAATTTTGACCTTTGTTGACCTAAATAGCGACCAACTTTGGCCGCTAAACATACATAATTTTAAATTAGCGACCCAAGTTGGACGCTAAACTTAAATCAGTTGGTCGCTAAAGTTGAATTATATTTATTTATATTTTATAATTTTTTTAAACAAAATTATAATTATTAAAATTTTATAACTGGGTCCCAAATTAGCGACCAAAGTTGGTCTCAACCTGTTTTCTCTTTATATATCGACCAACTTTGGTCGCTAATTTTAAATTTTATTTATTTATATTTTGTTATTTTTTAAAAATAATGTTATAATTATTAAAATTTAATAAGTTGGTCCCATGAAGCGACCAACATTGGTCGCTAATCTGAGTAATTCTTTGACCAAGCAAGTCTGACCAGTCCGGTCAACAGTTTGATAAAATTTTCGACCAAGTTGCGACCAACGTTGGTCGCTAATTTATTTAAAATTATTATTTTATTATTTTCACCAGTTTAGCGACCAACTTTAATCGCTTTTCTTGGCAAACCAACTTTGGTCGCTAACTTTTGATCGCTTTATGCAGAAATTCTAGTAGTGTGTCTAATGAATTTGTAAAACACTTTTTAAGATAATATTGTCTCTTAATCAGATCGAGCCACATAAATTTCACTTATTGAAAATCTTAAGTAGTATTTTGGTTCCCAAAATTTTCTTCTGAACAAAGACGCACCCTCTCGTACTCCTAAGGCATAGGGCAATTATAGACTAACGAGAAAAAAATTGAGTATGTCTTATTTGGCACAGTACTACTGTTATTGGGTAAGTTAAATAATTTTTTCTCAAATATTTCACACTCCTTCGTTTCATTTTATGTGAACTTATTTGATTGAATATGAAGTTTACGAAAGGCTTTGAATTTTGTGATATAAACAATCCGTAGATATTTGTGTAACTACAAATCATCCCATTAAAGGTAAAATAAAAAATTTAAATTTATATATTTTTAAATTTAAAAATGGGATCATTCTTTCTGAAATGGACTAAAAAGAAGATAAATTCATACAAATTAAAATGTATGGAATAATTATTTACTATGGAGTCGTTTGGTACGTGGGATAAGGGAGAATAATTTCGAGATTAGATGTGAGATTATTTTATCCCGTGTTTGAGTGAATTTTGAATCTGGGATTAATCAATTCCACAATTGGATAGTATCTATCTCACATTGAATGTGGGATAATAATTCCGGGATTAATTGATTCCGGGATAAACACTAAAATAACAAAGATGCCCTTATTCAAGGCTCTCTCTCCAAAGACTTTTAAACAATTCAAAGTTAAATTGGAAATAAAAATTTACAAACTTATCTCATTTTAGTCCAATGAACCAAACATCTTCCAATAAAATATACTCCCTCTGTTTCAATTTAGATGACTCACTCTCCTTATTAGTCCGTTCAAAAAATAATGACACATTTCTACAATTGAAAATAATTCAACTTTAAACTCTTCAGTTTACACATTTTACCCTTAATGAAAAGTTTTTATAACCACACAAATGTAGGGGTGGGCTCCCGGGCAGTTCGGGTTGACTATGAGAATTTCGGTTTTCAGATTGAAGAAATGACAATCCAAATCCAATCCAAATAGGTTCAGATTGGATCGAATTTTTTAAGTTCGGTTTCGGATTAATCAGTTTGGATATTGAGAATTTTCAGTTTTGAGCTTATAAGTTAAGATGTCTCTACTTTTTACAAAAATGAATATCCAAATGAAGTAATCATGTTAAATTGCCTAAAAGTTCCTCACTCTTGCTGCAATCATCCAAATAAAATATCTAAGTAATGAAATTATTATCAAAAAATACAATAGAGACATTAATACGGCCGATAAAAAGTAGCAATAGTAAAATCATGATCAAATATAAAGTATTCCGATAATAACTTAGTAATTAATATTGAATATATGAAATAATATCTAATGGGTAGGGTATTGAACTTATTACTATTGACATATGGATACTAGACTAAATATAAAGTATAAAAGTTTTGGATTTTTGTATATCAAAAAATCTGAAGTACCAAATCTAATATCCAATCCGAAATCCAAGAATTTTAAAAATTAAATCCAAAATCAAATCCGTAATCCGAAAATTCAAACCAAAAATCCAAAATATTTGGATTTCGGATTTGCCCATACTATGCCAACCCCTTCACAAATGTCCCACAAAGTTTTACCCCTCAAGATTTTAAGACCATAAATTTCAAACATCTTTTTTTTTTCTTAAACTCCGTGGCGAGTCAAACTAACTTATCTAAATCAAAACGGAGGGAGTATTCACTAAATAATCATGTCATTATTTAATTCCCATATTATAATCTCATCGTTATAACCCAAAATTAAATAACTTGTTCCCCACCAAACGTCCTCTATAAGTTTTAGACCTCGTTGTCACGTCCTTAGTTCTTAACTAAGTATACGTGTGGCACTTGACAACTCGCTCACGATCTTGCACAACTTGCCCACGTTCTTGCTATGCCAATTCAGCCTTACTGCACTCAAGATCGCTAAAAGAATGGTAGAAAGAACACAACAGAATTGTTAAAGGAAGCTTTGTATTAGAGAGAACTTGAATTATTTGCTTGGTGAATTACAAATGAATGGCCCCCTTTATATACTAGTCTCATAGGGGCTAGCGTGTAAATAATAGTTATTACACAAGTCCTTAATATTTACAAGATAAGGGCTTTCTCTAGAATTCTCTACAAGCCTAGAAGATTCCAAGGACTTTCCTAGCAAATCCATAAGGATCTAGGTTCTTCCTAAGGAAATGTCCATACTTCTCTAGAATCTTCTCACAAATGCTAGTATTCTTCTTATGTAAGCTTCCACATGGCATTAATATATGCCAAATGGCGCCTATGTGGCATGATGACATGGCGGGTCATCACACTCTCCCCCACCTAATATTGCGACGACCGCGGCGCAATGCTGCTCTATAAACTCTCGGATCTTATCTTTGAATTGCCATAAGTATTCATATCGCTCCCATGTGGCCTCTTCTGGTGATTGCCCCTTCCAATGGACGAGGAACATAGCGGTGGCTTTTTGCCCTTGTTTCCGCCTGTCCTAGTAATACATAATAGCCTCGATCTCCCCATCATGCGAGGCGGTGATAGTCATAGGCGCTCGACTTGATTGGCCCTTACTCGGATCATCCTCATCTTCATGATATGGCTTAAGAATGCTGGCATGGAAGACATGGTAGATCTTAAGTTACGATGGCATGTAAAGCTTGTATGAGATCTTGCCTACCTTAGCAACAATCTTAAATGAAATCTTGCCTACCTTGGCGACGATCTTAAATGGTCCCTCATTTTGCGAATCAGATTCTGATGCATGCCCCATAGTACCTTGAACTGTCTTGGGTTAAACTTTACCATGACCATGTCCCCAACTCTATAGTTCGTGGGACGGCGCTTACGGTCCGCAAACTTCTTCATCTTCTTAGCTGCCTTATCCAAGTAGGACTTAGCAGTGTCAAGTTGCTCCTCCCATCCTTTGGTCATATTATAAGCCCCCAAACTCTTTCCCTCGAACGCAGCTGGTAATGAATGTGGAGTTTATAGCTGCTGGCCTGTAGCTAGCTCAAATGGTGTTCGCCCCATGGACTCACTCCGCTGCAAGTTATAAGAGAATTGGGCGATGTCTAGGAGCCTTGCCCAATCTTTTTGATGCGCGCTTACATAATGCCTCAAGTAGCATTCTAGTAAGGCATTGACCCGTTCTGTTTGTCCATCTGTCTGTGGGTGGAAACTAGTGGAAAAGTGCAGTTCCATGCCAAGTATGTCGAATAACTCTCTCCAAAAGTTTCCAGTAAAACGAGGGTCTCGATCACTGATAATATGCCTTGGTAAGCCCCAATAATTCACCACGTTCTTAAAGAATAGCTTGGCGGCTTCCTTGGCAGTGCAACCTGGTGAGGCGGGCATGAAGATGGCATATTTAGAAAATCTATCCACGACCACCATAATAGTACCATAACTATCGGACTTCTGTAGACAAGTGATAAAGTCCATAGTGACGCTCTCCCATGGACGCTCTGCAACTGGCAGCGGCTCCAAAAGTCCTCCGGGCTGTTGTTGTTCAACCTTGTCCTATTGACAGACAAGACAAGTCTGCACATTGCACTCTATGTCATCTCGCATGCATGGCCAATAGTAGCATGACTCAACCAAAGCCCTAGTGCGACGTTGACCTGGATAACCAGCCCACATTGTGTCATGACTCTCCCTTATGATCCGTCATCTAATGTCTCCAAACTTAGGCACGTAGACCCGCCGACCCCTGGTAATTAGTAGGCCGTCTTCTATCCAAAACCGTCTCGTATTGCCTTTGTTGGCTAACTCGATAAGCTGTTTAGCTGTTGGATCATGCTACATGCCTTCTTTTATATCCTCCCGAATGTCCCATCTTGCTGAAGTGATTGCAGCAAGCTCGGCTTTCCGGCTCAAAGCATCGGCTACAACGTTACCTTTGCCCGACTTATACTCCAGCGCTTAATAAAACTCGGCCAAGAAATCCTTCCACCTAGCCTGCTTTGGTGTGAGCTTTTTCTGCGTCTGAAATTAGCTAGTAGCCACATTGTCGGTCTTGACCATGAACCTTGATCTGAGCAGATAATGTCTCCATGTACGAAGGCAATGTACAATGGCAGTCATTTCCTTCTCTAGCACCGTGTAACGCCGCTCCGTCTCATTTAACTTGCGGCTCTCAAACGCTATGGGATGCTTATCCTGCATCAGGACACCCCTAATGGTGAAGTTTGAGGCATCTGTGTGCACCTCAAATGTCTTTGGCAAAGTCAGGTAACCCCGAGACTGGCTCCTCTATTACAGTTTCCCTAAGGTCTTCAAATGCCTTTTGACAATGCTCTGTCCAGACCCATGGCTTGTTCTTCTTCAGTAGCTCAGTCAATGGTGCAGCCTTTGCTGAGTAGCCACTGATGAACGAATGATAGTAGTAAACAAGGCCAAGGAAGGATCTCAGCTCTGTTACCTTTGTAGGTGCCTCCCACTCCTGGATAGCACGTACCTTAGCCTCGTCCATGCGTAGCTCGCCATTGCTAATGACATGGCCCAAGAAGTGCACCTTTGATTGTGCGAACTCACATTTCTCCCTCTTGATGTATAGCTTGTTCTCCTGCAAGACTTGGAAAACCTTCCTTAAGTGCTTCATGTGCTCCTCCAAGGTGTTGCTATAGATGACTATGTCGTCTAGGTAGACTACCACGAACTGATCGAGGTAGGGATGGAAAATCTTGTTCATAAGGGTGCAAAATGTGGCCGGTGCATTGGTTAAGCCGAAGGGCATCACCAACCACTCAAAGGCTACATATCTCGTCACACATGTTGTCTTTGGCTCATCCCCTTCCGCAATGCGAACGTGGTAGTAGCTCTTTCGAAGATCCACCTTGGTAAAGTATTTGGCTTGCCCAAGTCTATCGAACAAGTCAGCAATGAGGAGGATCGGGTACTTACTCTTCACTGTGACCATATTAAGTGCTCGGTAGTCTATGCATAAACACAACGATCCATCCTTCTTCTTCTGGTACAATACTGGTGCGCCAAAAGGTGCCTTTGATGGGCGAATGTGACCACCATCTAGTAGCTCTTTCAATTGTTTCCTGAGCTCCTCTAGCTCGAGTGCTGCCATACGATATGGGGCAAATGCGGGTGGCTTAGCCCCTGGCTCCAACTCAATCTTGTGATCCACCTCTCGCCTAGGCAGCAAGTTCTTAGTAAACTCCTCGGGCATGACATCTTTGTTTTCCTCAAGCAATTTCTCTATGCAAGGCGACACTATCTCTTGAAAATTCTTGTCTTCCTCTAGACTTGCATGGTTGCCACGAACTTCGGCTCCCCCTTCTTGATCCCCTTGACAACCTGCATAGCTGAGAGTTGTTCTTGGATCTGTCCGTATGGCATACTAACTGTAGGTACCATGCAAGCTCCTTCTCGCTCCATAACCAAGAGCGTTGGAGGTAGGGGTCGTTCAAAGTATGACATTGTCTAAAGAACTCTTGCCTAGTATGATGTCAAAGATATCCATAGCGGTTACGGTAAAGTTTGTCATACCTTTCCAAGCTCCCAATTTGACACCAACTCCATTAGCTACCCCACAAGAATTTTGTACCTCGACATTCACGGTCTTGACGCGAGAGTTGGTTGGAGCAAGCTTCAATTCTAGTCTCTTTGCGGCAGCCTCAGCCACGCGGGCTTGTTGTTGATGGTGAGATCCACGTACTGATTGGCATTCTCGGTAGGTTGGATTGCTTGCTTTGTGACAACACCACATAATCCGATCATACCTAATTGTGCGGTTCCCGAACTCTCTCCTTGCGGCTGCTCCTTTCGTTCACGGACTATGGCGCTGAGGCTCTTTAGGTCGGGACAATTCCTGAAGCCGTACGGCCCTCCGCATATGTAGCATCCCTTCTTCTCGGCCTGTGCCTTGTTCTTGGCGTAGCCCTGACGACCACTCGACTTTTTGGAATCTTGAGTTTGGAGTATTGTTGTTGTGTCTCCTTGCCTTTGCCACAGTCTCCCCCACCATTGACATTGTTAACCTTTGACTCCTTGCCATTGCCTTTGTCGTGCTTGTCATGCCTGAAATCCATCAATGATTTGGCCTCCACTATTCCTTGATCTATATCAGTGACTTGTTGGCGTTGCAACTCCTGCTTAGCCCAATTTTGCAACCCGTCCATGAAGTGGAACAACGAGTCATCATTGGTCAGGTTAGGGATTTGAAGCATAAGGCTAGTGAACTCCTTGACAGAGACACGTATGCTCCCTGTTTGCTTCAACTCCCTAAGCTTGTGCCATGCCTCGTACAAGATATTGTTTGGAAAGAACTGTCGCTTGAACTCAGCTTTGAACTGATCCCACGTGCTAATAGTACATAGACCTTTATCCATGTCGGCCATCTTCCTTCTCCACCATAACATGGAAGTCTCTAAGAGGTACAACACGGCAGTGTTGATCTTGGCCTCGTCATCCCTCACTTTTCCGTGCTTGAAGTAGTTCTCCAAGTGCCAAAGGAAGTTTTTCACTTCTTGTGCATCACGAACACCTTTGAACACCGGGGGTTTGGGAGCCTCGATCTTGGCCTCCCTCATCACAACAACATTGATGGCGGCCTCGGTCACGCTAGCATTGATATGCTCCTCGAGTGACTCTATCTTTGCCTTCATAGCATCGATAGTACTCAAAGCCTCCATGAGTCTGCACTCTAAGGAAGTGATGGTTTGCCTTAGTTCCATCTCAGTCTGTGTACGTCCCTCCAAGTCATTTCGGATACTCTCAATCTCTTCAAGAGTGTGCCCCTCAAGAACGCTGATGGTGCATTCCATCTTCCCCAAGCATTGGCCAAAGATCTCCACGGCGTCCATCCCCACGTTAATCTTCATCACCAACTCTTTACCGAGCGTGACGTCCTCGGACAGGACCTCCACTTCATCCTCACTCGCCTCAGTGGCAGATGGTTCTTGGGATGTAAGCCCTTCATTTGACACAACCTCGGGTGACACCTCCTGGCTCTTTTTCGTGGCATTCCTCTTTTTGCTACGGCCGCTCTTGCCAGCAGCATCCTGGATGACGTTCGCTTGGGTGTTGGCAGCATTAATTTCTCCGTCGTTCGTCATTCCCTTAGTTGCAACCTTTGCTCTAATATCGCGTTGTTACGTCCTTAGTTGTTAACTAAGTACACGTGTGGCACTTGACAACTCGCTCACGATCTTGCACAACTTGCCCACGTTCTTGCTATGGAATTCAGCCTTACTACACTCAAGATCGCTAAGAGAATGGTAGAAAGAACACAAGAGAATTGTTAAATGATGCTTTGTATTAGAGAGAACTTGAATTGTTTGCTTGGTGAATTACAAATGAACGGCCCCCTTTATATACTGGTCTCCTAGGGGCTAGTGGGTAAATAATAATTATTACACAAGTCCTTAATATTTACAAGATAAGGGCTTTCTCTAGAATTCTCTACAAGCCTAGAAGATCCCAAGGACTTTCCAAGCAAATCCATAAGGATCTAGGTTCTTCCTAAGGAAATGTCCATACTTCTCTAGAATCTTCTCACAAATGCTAGCCTTCTTCTTATGTAAGCTTCCACATGGCATTAATATATGCCAAATGGTACCTATATGGCATGATGACATGACGGGTCATCACATCGTGCTTTACAATTTTAGATATTCGAGTAGTCCCTAAACAATAGGCTGCGAGTACTCAATGTGTTAACTATCTAGCATCACAAAAATTAAAAACGAAACAAAATTACTCCATTAGTCTTTTAATTCCAAAAACTTGATATAGACGGTTGAACACACTTTGCTTTAAAATACGGAGGCAACAAGTTTAGACCAATGTTTTAAAAGCGGGGCGTAACGCAAAGTGTTTTACTTCTGACGAGGCGAGGCGTAAGCCCTGAGATATGGGATGTAAGTCCCACGGATCTTTAAATTTTACTAATTTATTTTAAGATAGTATAAAATAAAAAATAATTAGAAAAATCACATTAAAATCACAAAATTATAATAAATAATCTATTTAAAATATTTATAAATTATAATTCAACTATGAATAATGCGAAAAGTATGACATATATCATAATATGCAAATTAGCTGCAATGTCTTTACAATTCAAATATCAAAAGTAATGTATTCGATACGAAATCTTATACGTATCTCTTAAGGAGTAATGAATCTTGAAAGTATTTTCGATATTATAATTATATATTTTTCTTAAAATACTCGTTTTATTTAATATGCTTTCTATTTGAAAGAGAATTTATATAAAAACATAATTCACAATTTAAATATGATTCTCTAGCATCATTTATTTTTAAGTTTCAACAAGTTAATAAAGTGACACATAATTCACTGTACAGTACCATGATAACTAATTATCTGTAAATAGTTACTAGCTAATGCTGAGTTATTAAATTAATAAGTAAGTTCAATCGTCAAAAGTGAGATCTCTTTTAATCCGCTCTTCTTTTCTCTTTTGAGTCTGGTTCAGTATTGTATCTAGTAAATGTGAAAAAAAATATATTTAGAAAAAAAATTATAAAAAAAAAGTATGGACTATTATATAGAAAGACCTAACAAAAGTTAATAAATAAATACTTTTTAAATGAAAAATTTATTTAAAATTTACTATCATAACACTCTTAGTGGATAATGTGCAATAATTTTTATTTTAATTATGACATAAAATACTCTCAACTTAATGATTTATGATTAAGAAAAAGTAATTTTGAATAGTCAACAATTTATTAAGAAAATTTGAGGATTTACAAGGTTAGTTACATACAATTGCATAAAGTTCTATTAGGCGAGCCCAGTACGCTGGGCGTTGGGCGTGTCCGGGGCTTACGCCCCGGTGGCAGAGGCATAAGTCTCATGGAACTAAGCCCCACACATAAGCTCAGGGGCATTTTACGAGTGCTCCGCCCCGAAGTGAGCCCCGGCGAGTCCCAAATCTGCCTTTTAAAACAGAGGTTTAGACAAAGCAAGTAAGCTGATTTCTTTTAAGAAAAGAAAATCAGCGTATTTATTATTAAACAATATACTACACTTCAAATTTCTAGAACCCAAAGAAAAATCTAAGACATTGGTAAAAAGAACTTATCCCATTATCCACGAGGACCACGACATTGACCCCCATTACAAGTCTTCCATTTAAACCCCAATATAAACAACAACCTAATATGCCAAACTATCACAAAAACACATTCATTTTCCTCTTTATCCCAAAAACAAAATTCCAAGGTTAACATGTTCATTCCAATTTTATACGTTCCTCTCCTATTAGGTTTTTACATTATCACAAAACATTTTCTACGCAAATTTCGAAATAATCCACCAGCTCCATTTCTTACTTTCCCATTTATTGGTCATCTTTATCTCTTCAAAAAACCTCTTCAACGTACCTTAGCCAAAATCTCCGAACGTTATGGCGCTGTTCTTTTACTCGAATTCGGTTCACGAAAAGTTCTTTTGGTTTCTTCACCATCTGCAGCTGAAGAATGCTTAACAAAAAACGATATTATTTTCGCAAATCGTCCTCTTTTGATGGCTGGAAAACATTTAGGCTACAATTTTACTTCTTTGGCTTGGAGTTCGTACGGAGATCACTGGAGAAATTTGCGTAGGATTACTTCAGTTGAGATGTTTTCGACTCATCGTCTTCAAATGCTACATGGGATTCGTATTGATGAAGTGAAATCTATGGTAAAGAGGCTCAATTCCTCTGCCATGGCTGAAAATTCTGTGGATATGAAGTCTATGTTCTTTGAGCTGATGCTGAATGTTATGATGCGGACAATTGCTGGGAAAAGGTATTTTTGAAATGTTTAATTACCAAAGATAGTACACTTTTATTTATACTTTCAACACGCTTATTAATTGCGGATTCCTAATTTAATGTGATATTCCTGGAAAAAGTGAAGAAAAAAAATTCAAATGAAAATTAAATTTGTATTTGGACATAAATGCGATTTAATTTGGAACAGCTTTTGAATTTTTATGAGTGCTTTAAAGTGAATTCTTTTGAAAAAATAATTTTTTTGGAGTTTTTAAAATTTTCATGGCAAAATACTGATTCCAAAAGAGAACGTGAAAATTTTCCGAAAAAATGTAAATTGTTTTTATGGCCAAACCGTCTCTTAATTTTAATGTGTTCAACCTCTGAATGCTTGAAATTCTAGGTTCAAAATTTGATATTTTATAAGATTTTAGTGAAATCTCACAGACATAAATTTGTGTGAAATTTTCGTTATTTTTAAACAAGTATATGTAGTATCTTTTGAATAATATCTTTTAGTTGTACCTGTTTATCCAATATGTTACATTTCTCACTAATTAATAATGGTTGATGGTGAGAATTAAACCCAAGACCTATGAATGTCTGCTCTGATATCATTGTTGAAATATGTGATGGATCCTCCATTTTAGGTTTAAACTGTCAGAAGATTATACTTTTATTTACTTAATTATTTCTTCAATAGATATTATGGAGAGAACGTGGAGGACATTGAAGAAGCTACGAGATTCAAAGGCATGGTGCAAGAGACTTTCAGGATTGGCGGGGCGACGAATATTGGTGACTTTTTGCCGGCGTTGAAGTTGTTGGTGAGAAAATTGGAGAAAAGCTTAATTGTGTTGCAAGAGAACAGAGATGAGTTTATGCAGGAATTAATTAAAGATTGCAGAAAGAGAATGGAGAAGGAAGGTAGTGTTACTGATTCAGAAATTGAAGGGAATAAGAAATGTTTAATTGAAGTTTTATTAACACTACAAGAAAATGAACCGGATTATTACAAAGATGAAATCATCAGAAGCCTTATGCTTGTAAGTTCTCTACTTTCCTTTTATTTCAATTTTGCATTAATTTCTTCCCTTCTTTTTAAGCGTAAGTATGAAATCAAAGCGGAGAAATATTATCCAATCATTTTTTTTTTCTCCTTAAAATGTCAATGTACTACTGTCCACCACTCAAAATATAGTACTCCCTCCTTTATTGACTTATTGACTTGTTGTTGCGATATTTTAGTAGTAGGAAATATCTTTGAAACGACAGAGGCGTATTTAATTGTATCATGTTTGAATTAAACACCTGTAGGGTCCAAAACAATTGCGTCCCAATTATTCAATCAAAATCTTATCAAAATCTCTTTTGGATTTGGCATTCAAAGGTTGGAGTAAGTTCCTTTTAGAAATAAAATAAAATGTAAATACTTAAAAGTTAAAACAATCAAACCGTAGAAAAAAAATCATGAAACGGTGAGTAAGATTATATAAATTATACCGAATTTATCAAAAACACGAAACTCTATTTCATCTTAGTTAACATAGGTAAAAACGTTACTTACCTTTCAAACGTATCTATCGTAGCGACAGTGTATTGATGAACAGAGTCGGAGCCAGAATTTGAAGTTTATGGGTTTAGAATTCTAGCCCTTCTAAATAACTGGATTCTAAATTAATAATCGGTACATACTATATGAATTTCTTAAGATCAATACAGAGTTTAAACCAAAGACAGTCGGTTCAGCCAAACTAGTAAGTTGAAGGCTAGCTCTGCCCCTGTCATGGATGACGCTATTGGATCAAAAAAACGTTCCCATTGAAAGTGGGAGCAGACGAAATGATCCATAATTAAAATAAAGAGAATTATGATTTTCCTCTAATTTTTTTACTGGAATTGGTTACTGAATAGCTGTATAGCACAAATATTGGATTCCACCGAAATTTACCCTTTTCTTTCCTCTTTACGTTGCCTCTGAAATAGCATAACTTGCATATAGACCAAGGTGTCACTTCAGTCCAATATCTTTAGGGTTACGTTTACTCAAATATTTACCTATTCATGTTGTTTACTGTTTCGGTATATGTAGGTTCTATTAGCAGCTGGTACAGATACTTCAGTTGGGACAATGGAATGGGCTTTATCATTAATGTTAAACCACCCTGAAACTTTGAAGAAAGCACAAGATGAAATCGATGATCGCATCGGACATGAACGTTTACTCGACGAGTCAGACATCAACAACTTACCTTACCTACGTTGTATAATCAACGAGACATTCCGAATGTACCCTGCAGGACCTCTACTAGTCCCACACGAGTCGTCAGAGGAAACCACCGTAGGAGGCTACCGTGTACCTGGAGGAACCATGTTACTTGTGAATTTGTGGGCAATTCACAATGATCCAAAGCTATGGGATGAACCAAGAAAGTTTAAACCAGAAAGATTTGAAGGACTAGATGGTGTTAGAGATGGTTACAAAATGATGCCTTTTGGTTCTGGACGAAGGAGTTGTCCTGGAGAAGGATTGGCTATTCGAATGGTTGCATTGTCATTGGGATGTATTATTCAATGCTTTGATTGGCAACGAATTGGGGAAGAATTGGTTGATATGACTGAAGGAACTGGACTTACTTTGCCTAAAGCTCAACCTTTGGTGGCCAAGTGTAGCCCACGACCTATAATGGCTAATCTCCTCTCTCAGATTTGAACATAATTGACCAAACATCCCCAAACTAGAATATTATTATTGGTTACCTATATCAATGTAATCAATTTTGAACCATATTATATCTCAGTGTACTCTTTTTCTATTTATTTAACCATCCGATATTTGAAACACATTGCTGACTAATCCATATTCGCACCATGTTAGGGCTCATTAAGGGGGAAGCATTCCCATTTTCCATTCAGTTCGACCTCGAGACCTCTGGTCAAGTGCTTAAGGGTGGAGAATCTCATTCATTTCATCACATTCATTTGTCGTAATATATTCATTTCGAGACCTCGTTCGGTAAACTGAAACTGGTACCAAAAAAAAAAAAGAAAGGAAAATAAAAAGGAAGGCCTCTTTGACTCTTTCCATTTTTGTGATAAAATGACAAATGCTATGATTTGCATAATACAACAATAATAACTATAACAAATTAAACTAGCGCTTCAACAACCTTATTACTCCCGTAACCTGTTAGTTATCTCATTGGCGTAGCTAACGAAGAAAATTTTAGAAGTTTGTAATTTCAATTTTTCATGTTGACAAGCATAAGAGAGTTAAGGCTACGAAGTAAAGAAACCTCATTCGAACCTGCCTCTTATTTCTTGTATGCTAAGAGCAATAAGGAACATAGTTCAATAAGCAAGTATAATGATCCAATTCCTAGTTGAGAAAAGGATATTCTTGTTTTGGTGGAAACAAAACACAAAAGACAAGTAACTATTTATTCCATCAATAAACTGGTTTTAATATTAGATAATAAGTCGAGCTTAATCAAATCAATTGTAGCCATCCAAAGAATTCAATGGATTTCTCCTCCATGTGTTTGGCTATTCCCCTGTTTCTAGCACTGTATATCTTAACTTAACATGCCCTTCACAAGCTCCAAAATCTTCCACCATCCCCATTTCCAGATCTTCCAATAATCAGTCATCTTTACCTACACAAGAAACTCTCAAAAAAACATGGTCCAGTGCTCGTCCTCCAACGACGTTGTTTTTGCAAACCGCCCTCACCTTATTGCTGGAACACTTTGGCAACAACTATACTAGCCTGGCCTGGTCATCCCATGGTGACCATTGGCAAAATCTTAGACGTATAGCCTCCAACGAACTCTTATCATCAACTCGTGTGCAAACTTTATCCAATTTTCGAACTGATGAAGTTCGTTTGATGATCCAACATCTCTTTCACAAGTGCAAGAATAATGGATTGTATCAGAAGGTGGACATGAGGAGTATGTTGTTTGTGGTAACTTCAATTCGATTACGAGGATGCTTGCTGGAAAAAGGTTTTGCGGAGAAAGAGTAGTGGACTCCGAGGAAGCAACAGGTTTCAGGAGATAGTGGGAGAGCAAGTGAAAGTACTCGCAAAGGCGAGCAAACATGAGTTTTTGCCATTCTTTCATTGGTTTTGGTCGGAAGGAATTGAAAAGATGTGCCAAAATAAGGGAAGTTTTCGTGCAAGAATGGATCAAAGGATTTTGAGAGATGAGGTCTACTAATATGGATAATAAAGAAAACGGAGGTAGAACTATGACTGAGATCTTGTTATCACTACAAGAAACAGATCTTGAGTACTATACAGATGAAATGATCAGGAGCCGTATGATGGTAAGAATTAAATAATTATAGCGTAATTATCCTAGATTAGTTTCATGTGTGGTAACTGAGCTTTACTCATTAGTACATTTAGTCATTATAGTGGATAAAGTTAAGTAATTTTGCTATTATAATGAGAAAGGTTCAATGATTTTTAATTCAGCAAAACATAGTTTTATAACTTCAACTTTACAATGGTGAAAGTTCAATGACTTTACTGTTATATAGTGGATAAAGTTCACTTTACATGATAAAAACTAATGTATGACTTTACTGTTATAATGACTATGCCTCAAACTAACTCTAATTTTCATTAAAGAAGAAACCAATTGACCAACTTGAATATGTTATTTGGCACATTTTTAACTGCTGCATTCAGTAGATGCAATGGAGTGGACAATAGCTCGTCTGCTCAACATGTTAACGGAAGCCCAAATTCAGGCCCAACACCAACTCATACCCAGCAGCCCACTTAACTATACTATATCTTTCTCTTATTACAGTTTAGTCCATGTACAATTGATAATAGCTCATGTATATATATAGAAATAAGAATAGTCTAGAACATAAGAGAGCATTCTGTATTTTCCGGAAACATTGACTATGGAATAAAAGCTCTCTCTTTTCTCTTTCTAATTCTAGGGTTTATTTGCACAAATTATTCTTTCATAGCTCGATTTTCTGCAATTAACATGGTATCAGAGCAAGGAATCGATGATCCTTGATCTCCTCTTTCGATCGATGTTACCCTCATCGATTCTCATGAACTTTTTCGGTTCTGTCGATCTCATTTGAAATCACATTTTGAAGTGAAGATTTGGGAATAAGGCGTTTTTCTGACCCTGTGTTGCAACTATTGGAGATTCTTACGACAATTCTGGTCATTTCCGTTCTCCCGCACTTTGCTCTGGTATCTTCTTCATTCTCACCGATTTAGCGGGATTATTGACTTCAAGGCCTCACCTTCTTTAGGTTGCAAAGAAGGACGGTAACATTCTCCTTATTTTCCTGTACATTTAGGTGAAAATCGAGTGTTTCTCGTATCAATTTGGAAATTTCCAAAATCTAGGGTTAAGTCATGGGAAGTCCAGAAGTTAGTTCTTCCTCTGTGACAGCTGGTTTTGATGAGTTCACCATAAATCCATCTCATCCATTCTATGTTCATCCATCGGATAGTCCTGGAACACACTTAGTGTCTCCACCTTTTGATGGGAATGGTTTTGTTATTTGGCGTAAGAATATGCTTACTGCCCTCTCCGCTAAAAACAAACTAGGGCTCATAACAGGAAAAGTCACTAAACCTCTAGCTAATTCTCCCTATTACCCCTTTTGGGAAACATGCAACGACATGGTAATTGCATGGTTAACAAATTCATTGTCTAAAGATATAGCAAATAATGTTATGGGGTTTGACACTGCTAAAGACATTTGGGATGATATAAATGAAAGATTTGGTACATCAAATGGTTCGAAATATATTCAAATACAAAGGGAAATCAGTGCTGCTTCACAAGGACCATTAGACATAGCTACTTACTTTACAAAATTGAGGGGTCTTTTGGATGAACTTAGTACTGCCTATGTAGGACCAGTATGCACATGTGGAGCCTTACCAAAATTCATTGAGCAACAGAAAATATACCAATTCCTTAGTGGTTTAAATGAGTCCTATTCTACTTGCAAGAGCAATATTTTGATGATGTCATCCCTTCCATCCCTAAGCAAAGCCTATTCTATGCTTCAACATGATGAAAAGCAAAAGGAGACTTCAGCTCCTATATCCAGCTTTTCAAATGAGTCAGCCTCTTTCAATGCTTCTAGCAGTCCTGTCCAGACATCTGCTAGGCCTTATACTCAAAGGTTCCAGTTTGATCAAAAGAGAGGTTCAGGCTCTTCCTCTCAGTTGTCTTGCAAATACTGCAAAAAGACTGGTCATAGCATTGAGAAGTGTTACAAATTACATGGTTTTCCTCCTGACTTCAAGTTTACCAAAAGCAAAAGGACTGCTGCTTGTGTGCAATCTGAAGGTCCTTTTCCTCACCATACTCACATTCATGGTCAATCTTCTGAGATCACTGGTCATGGCTTCAGCAAGGAACAATATGACCATCTCATGACTCTGTTTCAACAGCTGAATCATCCTCCTGTTATACATCCTGATAGTTCTGCCTCAGAAAACATTGGTTTTGCTCACTTTGCAGGTGTGTTTAATCATCCTGAAGTGCATTCTGCTGCTTTTCATGCATGTGTAGTTTCAAACTTAGGTTCAAATCCTTGGATTCTAGATTCAGGTGCCACTAACCACATGACACCACACAAACACCTTTTAACCAATTTAACACCACTCACTACTCCTTTCTTAATAACTTTACCTAATGGATACAAAGTAAAGGTCATATCTACTGGGTCTATGGAACTCAGGCCAGACATGATCTTACATAATGTTCTGTTAGTTCCTTCTTTTCACTTCAATCTCATATCTATTCACAAACTTCTTGTTCAATTCAGATGCATTGCAATTCTTACCATTTCTGCCTGTATTTTACAGGGTCCTTCTCTGAGGAGGCCACTGGAAATTGGTAAAGCTGCAAATGGGTTGTATTTCCTGCATCCTAATATGACTTCATCTTCTATGTTTGTTTCTTTTCCTATCAATGTTTCTCATTCTGTCCAATGTAATAATTCTAGTGCTTCTTATAGTGTTAATCCTTCTCCTATAACTGTTCCTTTTACAAATTGTACTAACAACTCTTCTGATCTTAATAAAAATGATGTTATTTGGCATCAAAGATTGGGTCATGTTCCTTTTAATAGAATGAAATCCATTTCTTCTTTGTCTGATAAGATCTCACATAAACAATCATTCTCCTGTAACATTTGCCTAATGGCAAGACAACACAGATTGCCATTCTCTGAAAGCTCTATTCATTCTTCTACCCCTTTTCAACTTGTTCATGTTGACATTTGGGGCCCATACAATACTCAGACTTACAATGGATTTAGATATTTTTTAACTTTAGTGGATGATTTTTCCAGAGTCACTTGGACTCACCTATTGTCATGCAAAAGTAATGCCCTTTCTGTGCTCAAGGCTTTTCATGCAATGGTGAAAGTTCATTTCAACTCAAATGTCCAATCTTTTAGATCTGACAATGCCTATGAGTTAGGTACTAGTTCTGAAGCCCAACAATTCTTTTCTGCCAATGGCATTCTCCATCAGACTAGTATCCCTCATACCCCTCAACAAAATGGAGTGGTTGAAAGGAAACACAAACATCTGTTGGAAGTGTCTAGGGCCCTTTTGTTCCAATCTAAACTTCCCCTCAAGTATTGGGGTGATTGTGTTCTCACAGCCACTTATCTGATTAATCGATTACCTTCCACTGTCCTTCATAACATTTCTCCATTTGAAAAACTACATGACTATCCCCCTTCTTTTGATCATTTGAGATCTTTTGGATGCCTTTGCTATGCCACCACTCCTAAGCATGGCAGGGATAAATTCAAACCTAGAGCTATTTCTTGTGTGTTTTTGGGATACCCCTGTGGGAAAAAGGGTTATAAGCTCCTTAATCTTTCTAACCATTCTATTTTTTTCTCTAGAGATGTGCTCTTTCATGAACACATCTTTCCTACCACCTTCCCCCTTCCTCTCCTTTCCCTCCTCCTCCCACTGATTTTGTTGACTCTGATCCCACAGCACCTTGTGTCTCCTCTCCCCCTGTTTTTGCTAATTCTGATCTCTCCCCTGTTGCCCTTCCTTCCCCAGCACCTTATGTTTCTTCTCCCTTGGCACCTCCTCATACTTCCTCTACATCCTCTCCTGTTCTTCCTTCCAATTCTCCTCCTCCTCCTCTTCCTGCCATCAGGAAATCAGGCAGAGTTACCAACCTACCTTCATATCTCTTAGATTATGTTTGCTCTTCTATTCTCCCATCCTCTTCCCCACATGTTTCCTTGAATCACAAGGTTTCTACCTCTGAATTGCACATGCTGAGCCTCAGTATTACCAGCAGGCTGCCCCTCATCCTGCTTGGCAGAAGGCCATGCTACAGGAATTTCAAGCTCTTGAGGCTAACCATACATGGGATATTGTCCCCCTACCTTCTTATAAGAAGGCCATTCCCTGTAAGTGGGTATATAAGATTAAGCAAAGGTCTGATGGACCTATTGAAAGATATAAAGCCAGGCTTGCCATAAGGGGTGATACTCAAAAGGAGGGTATTAATTATAATGAGACATTCTCTCCAGTTGTCAAGCTCACCACAGTTAAATGTCTCCTTTCCTTGGCTGCAAGAGACATTGGACTGTTTTCAGCTTGATGTCAATAATGCTTTCCTTCATGGGGATCTCCATAAAGAGGTGTATATGAGAATCCCTCCTGGTCTTCAGATCTCTTCATCTTCTTCTTCCACTGCTTCTCCTTTAGTTTGCAAGCTCAGGAAATCTTTATATGGCCTCAAGCAGGCTTCCAGACAGTGGTTCTCTAAGCTGTCTGATGCCTTGCTATCCAGAGGCTATATTGCCAGCAAAAATGATTACTCCTTATTCACCAAATCTTCTGGTGCTTCTTTGGTCATCCTTGTGGTCTATGTGGATGATATCCTCCTTGCTGGTTCTGATATTGCTGAAATGACTGCCTTAAAACAGTTTCTAGATGATCAATTTAAAATCAAAGACCTTGGTTTGGTCCACTATTTTATGGGTCTTGAAGTTTCCTCTCACCCTGATGGTTATGTGCTGCATCAACACAAATATACTTCAGATTTATTGGAGGAGTTCAAATGTTCTCATCTTTCTCCTCTTTCCACCCCTTTGGATCCTTCTATTAAACTGACAGTTGACATGGGTGACCCTCTTCCAGACCCTAGTATTTACAGGAGACTAGTTGGCAAGTTGAATTTCTTACAGCATACTAGGCCTGATGTTGCCTACTCTGTTCAGCATTTGAGTCAATTTCTCCAGACTCCCAGGGTTCCTCATATGTTAGCTGCCTTACATGTGTTGAGATATCTAATGACTGCTCCTGCTCAGGGGGTACTTCTGTCCAATACACCTGATTTTGCCCTTGCTGCTTTTTCTGATTCTGACTGGGCAACTTGTGCTCACTCGAGGAGATCTGTCACTGGTTTTTTTATTACTCTTGGTGGTTGTCCTATCTCTTGGAAGAGTAAGAAACAACCTACTATTTCCCTTTCATCTGTTGAAGCAGAGTATAGGGCTTTGAGAAAGGTTGCCGCTGAAGTGTCTTGGCTTGTTAGACTTCTTGGTGATCTTGGGCTTTCTATTACTGCTCCTGTTCCTGTATTCTGTGACAGTCAGGCTGCTTTGCACGTTGCAAAGAATCCTGTTTTTCATGAGCGGATGAAGCATATCGAGGTGGATTGCCATTATGTTCGTGATTGTCTTTCTTCTGGTCTGATTTCTCTCCAATTTGTTCGCAGTTCTGCTCAGCTGGCTGACATTATGACCAAGGCATTGCATGGTCCTCTTCATCATTCTCTATTGGGCAAGCTAGGAGTGTTTTCACCCTCCAGCTTGAAGGGGGGTGTTAACGGAAGCCCAAATTCAGGCCCAACACCAACTCATACCCAGCAGCCCACTTAACTATACTATATCTTTCTCTTATTACAGTTTAGTCCATGTACAATTGATAATAGCTCATGTATATATATAGAAATAAGAATAGTCTAGAACATAAGAGAGCATTCTGTATTTTCCGGAAACATTGACTATGGAATAAAAGCTCTCTCTTTTCTCTTTCTAATTCTAGGGTTTATTTGCACAAATTCTTCTTTCATAGCTCGATTTTCTGCAATTACCAAAACAAGCCAGAAATCCTAAAGAAGTCAAGGGCTGAAACTGAAAACGTTGTCGGACAACAACGTTTGATGGATGAATCAGATGTATCTCAGCTACATTTGCTCAAACTAATCATCATGGAGACACTAAGGATGCACCCAGTAGTCCCATTGCTCCTGCCACATTAATCATCCAAAGATTGCACTAGTGAACGCGTGGGCGATACAAAATGACGAAAAGGTTTGGGGTGACCCAGAAGTATTTAGGCCAGAAAGATTTGAAGATATAGAAATGGGAAAAGACAATGAGAATCAGTACAAATGGTTGCCTTTTGGGTCAGGGAGAAGGGGAAGTCCTGGCGAAAACTTAGCCATGCATATGATCGCCTTGGCACTGGGATGACTGATTCAGTGCTTTGAATGGGAAAGGATTGATAAGGAAAAGGAAGACATGAGCGAATTGGGTGATTTCACTTCACCTAAAGCTCTACCCTTGGTAGCTAATTTTCGTCCTCGACCAACTATTGTGCCTCTTCTTTCTCAAATTTGATTCGCACTCTACTGCCTAATTCTCGGACTGGTCCTGAGAAATAAAACCAAAAATGAGTCCAAGAAGATTGGTCAAGGTGATTTTCATGTCTCTTGGGGTACAAGATACAACCTGTTGCAATGTCTTCACTAAAGCTCTGTGCTGCAAAGTTTTAAGATTTCTTCCTAAACTTAGTTTCCATTTCTTTCATTCAGATTAATAGAGGGTGATACGGTTATTTTTACATTTACTGATAATTACTTGTTGTAATCACAGCTAGTTTTTCTAACCAACTATTAATACGACGGTTCTTTGCCTTTGCTTCATATATGGAATGTTGTTAGTATCCTTTGGCCACAGACGGGCTAGGATTTCAACTTTATAGATTTTGGATTTTAGAACGACGACTTCAAGTGCTGATAACTGTGTTCTAAATTTAATATTTGTACATATTTAATGAATTTTTAAATACAAAAAATATTGTTTAAGCAAAAGCTAATAAGTTCGACCCAACCTGTAGGCGGGCTTCTAGCTCCAACCTTGCTTGGCCATACCTCTATGTTGTTAAATTCTTTGAAAGCAAGTAAGAGTTCAGCAATTGGCAGAAAGTCGTGGGTTGATATGTTATAGAACAGGATACAACAGGAGTCCGGTAAACAATGGCCACTTCTGGAAAGGAATGAGGATATAAAAAAACAAAAGGAAAAAGGGATTGGTTTCAGATCTTTATGGAGGAATGGCTAAAAATACCGAGAAGAGAACTCATTTCCACAAAGAGTAACGATTATTTTGTATAGTTGGAAAGGTTGTTAGTAAATTAATTGATTTTTTACTTCAAACGGACAGCTGTTGCACATTGAAGTTTGCGTGTAATTCTACTTTTAAAATAGGCCAAAAAAACATATGAAGCAAGAGATATAAACTTAAAGAGCAACACATGAAGTAAGAGATCGTTTTTGCATCACTTATTAGCTCCTTGTAATTCTCCTATTAATTTCGTAGACCACTTTGCCTTCCCTTTGTTCGACATTGATGAGTTATAATTTGGGGATTATAACCTTAATTAAAAAAGGGCAGGTGGGGGAGAAGAAATAAAAAAAGAAGCAGCAGGTTGACTTTCTTTTTAACTCTACTCTTATGCATGCATATGACAAATTTACACTTAATACTGTGATGGTCCCTACCATGTTATCTCAAGCTAAATCTATTTAGGAGTTGTTCAATCACGTATGACGCTTTACCTGAAATGAATTAGGTAAAGAAAGTAGAAAAAAGAGAAATAAAATAAATAATACAGGAAAAAGTCAAGTGCCTTTTGTTTATCATATAGACTAGATTTAGATTTCTGCAGTCTCATATTAAATGGATTACGTTCCTATCAACCAGTAACAATACACAAACAAACAATAAACGTTTAAAGAGGCAAAACGTAAGCTGTATCACATGCCATTACAACGTTGAAATCAAGATGCAGAAGCGTGTCGAGTAGCATGGCGTACCAGTCAATGAAGTGGATAAAAACAATAGGAAATTAAAAGTTCAAATTCTGATAGAGACAAACTCCTAAATCTATTTAGGAGTTACCTATGTTAATGGATATACTCCTTCTGGTCCACTTTAAGTATTTTCACATATATTAAGGAATTTAGCTTTTAGCATTAATTAATAATGAAATTGATCATATTAACCTTACTTTGCTCATTGGAAATATAACAAATTACTCTTAGGCTCTTTACTCCAAGGGCAACTTTGAAAAGAAGAAGTTAATCCCTTCTTGATATCTGCAAAAATCAAACATAGCAAGTACCTAGTAAAGTAATCAAGGTGCGCACAAGTTGTCCCTAGACATCCTATGTTGTCTACCCTGGACAAATGAACCAAAATTAGAGTACAGCCAGAAATTGCGTCTTGCCATTCGTCATCAATCATCCATTGCCTAAATGAATACAAAGGCCCTCTTTATGGGATGTTTACTTTCTTTGTAGTATTTAATTCCTTCTTGTTCGTTCACTATGATACCTTTCTTTAAAAAATCAATTTCTACAACTAACCTACATTATTAGGGATTAAACAAATAACTAGACTGCAGAGACTTCTTGTTTAATTTAGAAAACAAAACCAGGTTTTAATAATAGTATTCTTGTCTAAGCTGCACAGATCTTAATTCAAGCTAATAAAACTAGACAATTATCAGGCTTAATACTACAATATTCATCATCTTCATCATTTCTTTTTAATGATCCATGGACAGTCTTTATCTGTATTTCCCAGTTCTGTTCTTTGTTCTTTATATCATCACCCATCATTTTCTTCACAAGCTAAAAAACCTTCCTCCTAGCCCAACTCCAGCACTGCCTTTCATTGGCCACCTCTACTTATTGGGTAAACCTTTCCACAGAGCCTTATTCAAAGTCTCAAATCGTTATGGTCCAGTAGTCTTTCTTCAGTTTGGCTCTCGGCCTGTCCTCCTTGTTTCATCACCTTCAGCAGCAGAGGAATGTTTTACCAAAAATGATATCATCTTTGCTAATCGCCCTGATTTTCTCAGTGGCAAGTATTTCGGGTATAATTTTACCAGCCTCGCCTGGTCCTCCTATGGAGAGCACTGGAGAAATCTTCGAAGAATTTCCTCTCTTGAAGTTCTATCTTCCTATAGAATTCAGACACTCTCAAGCATCCGTTCTGATGAAATAAACTACCTGATTCGTAGACTCTTTCGAGTCTCCATAGAAAGTTCGGAAAATATTGTAGAGATGAAATCATCTCTTTTTAACTTCACCTTCAATGTGATATCAAGAATGATTGCAGGAAAAAGGTACTACGGAGAGAAAGTAGAGAACTCGAAAGAAGCTAAGCTATTCCAGGAGATATCAAAGGATACATTAACCACTGCTCCAAAGGCTAATATTTTGGATTTCTTGCCATTCATGAGGTGGTTTGGGTTGCATAGTGTTGAGGAAAAGATGATGGAAGTACAGGAGAAGAGGGATAACTTTATGAAAAAGGAAATAGAAGAGCATCGTCAGTTAAAGACTAGTGGTTCTTTTCCTTCCGCAGAGGTTGTGGCAGGGAAGAAGAAAACTATCATGGAGGTCTTGTTAGATTTACAGAAAACAGACCCCGGATACTACACAGATGAAACAATTAGAAACTTAATGTTGGTAAGACTATCAGAAATCTACATGATTTCTTTTTTGTATATGAAAATCCACTCAGATGATTATTTTCAGCATGCTTTTGTTGCATGTGAAAAAAGTCATCTTATCACTGGAATCTTTATTCTTGATGGCCATTCATTATTTTGCTGGTGTTATCTTGAGTTAATACTATGATTAAGTTTCAGATGGCACTTGACATAGATAGGTATACTGCTGATAAGTTTCTTAAAATATACACAGTATAGGCAGGTGATATTGACTAATTTAATTCTACTTATGCCTCACCTAGGATGTAGATCTTGAAATGAAAGCTATATTGGATCTTTCAAAGTCGTTGGCTCTTTAGAGTGTCTGTGCTCTGTCTATATCTACTGTTCCTTTAAATGTTGTGACTAAATTATACAATTTGTTTTCTTATGCATGCAGGTCCTACTCCAAGCTGGATCAGAAACTTCAGCTGTAACACTAGAATGGGCTTTTTCACACTTACTTGACAATCTAGAAATTTTAAAGAAGGCACAGGCTGAAATTGACAATCATGTTGGACAAGACCGCCTAATTGATGAATCCGATTTGGCTCAACTTCCTTACATCCGATGCATCATCAACGAGACACTGCGGATGCATCCAGCAGCCCCTTTACTTGTGCCTCACTTTTCATCAGAAGAGTGCAAGGTTGCAGGGTATCGAATTCCGCGTGGAACAGTTCTATTAGTGAATGCATGGGGCATACATCATGACCCTAAGGTATGGGAGGACCCAGAAAAGTTCAATCCTGAGAGATTTATAGGCTTTGAAGGTATCAAAGAGGGCTGCAAGTTTATCCCGTTTGGATCAGGAAGGAGGGGTTGCCCGGGTGAGAACCTAGCATTTCATGTCATTGGGTTGGCACTGGGCTCACTTCTTCAATGCTTTGAGTGGGAAAAGCCTAACAGGGGGTCCATCGACATGAGTGAAGGTACTGGATTCACACTTTCACCAAAGGTTCAGCCTCTATTGGCAAAATGTTCTCCACGACCAAACATGGTCAAACTTCTTGCCGAAATCTGATCCTAACTAAGATACTTATAATGTACACCATCACTTCAGCATGAATAACTAAGCATTTCTAAGATCCAACTTTGTTGTTCTATCATTGAATTGGCGAGGAAACTTAATGACAAGTGCGAAAAACAGAGAGGAAGAATGGCAACTAACAAAGAAAAGTACCTGCATAATTTATGCATTCAACTAATCCCTTGGCCTGTAGGAATTTGAATTCATTCTCCAGCGTCCCACCCTCTCATGGTAAGCTTGTCATGAATTAGGTCAAATGGCTAGTGGTTTCGTACTGTCATAGAAAATGCTCCTTTTAGGGTTCAGGTGTTAGCCACAATCGTATTCATTCAGTAATTATATCCCTTCATTCTGTGGGACCTCGTTTCTTAATGTTGTTACTATGTCAAGTGTGTCAAAGAGTGCTTTTTAAAAAAATTCGACTTGCTAGCTTGAATTCTCAGTTTTGCTATTGTTATATACAAGAAATACTTTCGTGACACCTTACAAACTTCTTACTGGGACAGAACTACAAAAGGCATTTGCGAGTGTTCAGATGCACGTGTTTTGTCCATATTCCTGCACAGTCAAAGAAAAAAGTTGTCCCCAATATCCTGCCCCTGACCAAAAAAAGTAAAAAGAGCAAATGATATTTTGAAGCAAGAATATAGCTCAGCATAAGGAATGCGCCATATGGCATAAGTTCCACGAGGGAAACGGTAATACTACAAAGTGTTCAGTTGTTAAGTGTTAACAGAGCATATTGATTCCTAGACCTTGAATTATCAACCCAGCTTTCATCAAACAGATAGTAAGCATATATCCACAGCACTCACCATTATTACCAGACTATCGAAAGACTCTCTAATATCAGGTACCCATTACCAGACTATGTTGCTCGGACTCTCTGAAAATGTTGCCGGGTGCGTGTCGGATATTTTTGGAGGATCCAGACACGGGTACGACATCATTTTGGAAAGTCCGCACAACATAGTTATCAGAAGAGAATCTGTTATTGAAACATTGACTCATCAATTAGTTTAAGAGGAGCATAAATTAGCAATGCATCATGGAGCACAATTACCTTTTTTTTTTTTTTTTTTTTTTGCTTCACTGGTTAATAGGCGAGCAGGATAGGTTTAAGTATACCAAAAGTAGTAGAAAGCAATTCAGATTTGAACTCGTGAAACAATAATTTGAACTGTAACTTCTAAGAACTATACCCTCCGCTTAGAGATGATTGGCCGAAAATTTACCTTAGAAAAACTTCAAGTAACTATTGTGAGGGAAAGAATTAATCCGCCAGCTTAATTTCAGCAATATTGGTCTTGTTTTACACGATCACAGTTCTGATGAAAGACATATCTATATTTTAATCTACGAGTGCCACAAATTCATTGAGTTTAACTGTTCAAAATCCGAAAATGAACATGTATAAATGCAAGTGAAATTGAACTGACTTTGATCAGAAAGTGATGGACCTTGTTCATATTCCAATCGTTGGATTTGGCGATTGAGCAAAACAAAGAGATATTCGATGCCGACGGCCGGTTTGGCCAATGAGGTATCCGCCCTCCGGCTTCTATTTGTGTTTCTGAGTCATTGTCTACCTATTCGATTTTCCTTTATTCTCTTCCGTTTCCTATTGTTGTTTCCAAAATCCAAACCGAGAGATTTAATTCGGACATTTGCACAAATGGCCTTTTTAGGCAATTCTTTAGATAATGTTCAGCTCAGTAGGGTATATTTTGGGGAAACTACCAGCTATGTCCATTTATAAGTATCTCATTACAAAAATTGATCAATTCATAAAATATTACTAATAGCCAATTAGCTATTTGTAGCAAAAAAATGTCAAATTTTTGCTTTCTTTTGAGTGGGTGTTATTAGAATATATTGGGTACATCTTAAGGAGCTTGAATCTCAGTTTTGGGATGATTTGGTGAAGTTTTGAGGTGGTTTGAATTGAAAAATTCGAAGTAAAAACTGAACATGAAAAAAAATGATATATGTGTATCATTTGTGTATCGCATATGTATCATATTTGTATCAATTGTGTATCACATGTATATCCATGTATACCTGTGTGTGAGATACATGCGTGATACATGTGTCGCAGAAGAATTTTTTTAACTCGATTTAATTACGAATTTTGATATAAACTCCGTCCAAATCACCTCCAATCTTCTTTTAACTTATCTATATGTTTTCAATGAATTTCAACTATACCCATTGAAAAAGTTCATTTTTTGCTTAGATTTTTGGAATATTGTATTTTATTTTTGTATTTGATCACCTTATTTGCTACCTCATCCATGAAATTTCCTTTCCGTCTTGCATCTAATGTTGCTAATCACGCTTAAAAATATGGAAGGTGATTTTTGCATGTGATTCTTTGAGAGAAAGAACCTTATTTATTTAGTTTTCAATTTTTATATGTGCTTGGCTAGTTTTGGTAAGTTTATGACTAATGATTAGAGATTGGTAAGTTGAGATTTATTTGGGACATTTGCGTAAGTTTCCTAAATTTTGTCGATAAGAAAAATATAATATTTTAATTTATTTAGCTAAGAAAAAATTGAATTTAATGAGTATCTTGAAAAGACCATACGATGCAAATAATCCGTCTATTAGATGGTTTACTTTGGATTGACACAACCAAATATTCTCGTTCATCCAACCCTTTAAACTTTTAAAGTTTGAACAGGATGGAAGGATCAAACAGTAATGGATCAACATTGACGGTCGAACTGCACAAATAGCCGTATTTAGAGAGTTTTTAAAGTTTAGCCATTTAAAATCAACTTCATACGGGTTTGAAGTTGAAATCTCGGATTTGAAATTTCTGCATAAGTCTTAACTTGACCTTTAATTTTTTAAATTTCATATCTTTAGGTATGAAGTTACGCTTTGACGTAGTCCAACTTTTAAAAACGAAGCTCCGAATAAGAAGAAAAAGCAATAGGAGTACTTTAATATGAAGTTTGTCAAAATTAACTACATTTTAAATAACTTTAAAAGGGTTGTCCGGTACACTAAGCTCCCGTATACGTGGGATTTGGGGAAGGATCGGACCACAAGTGTTTATTATACGCAGCCTTAGCTTGCATTTCTGTAAGAGGCCGTTAAACTTTAAACAATTTAAAAAACGAAATATGCTCTTTAATAGAAGTGCTACAATACTACCTTTAGGTTCATTTATACAACATTGACATTTTTGCATTGAGCAGCCAACGAAGCCGGCATGAAATCATAACAAGAACGTGATCTCATACAAGATTATATTGGATAGGATTTAATTTTCACAATGGACAAGGAAAAAAGGTTGCCGATCTAATATCTATGAAGGAGAATAACAAAGGGTAGCCGGCCATATTGTAGTGCTATAACAAGCGGTGTACAAAACTTTGACTGATCTAATGGTGTTGCTTTAAGATGCCGCCATTTCATGGACCAAAAAAGATCCATCTTTACTCATTAAATCTTGGAAGAATAGGTGTGTGGGTTGAGAAGAATGTTCCTCATGCTAAAAATGGAATGACAATGTTAGACAAAGGCCCAAATTTTTTACTATTTGGAGGCTATAAATTGTTAATGAAGGCAAACCAATTTCTTTTGTCTTTATTCGCAAGTTGCAAGCTTATGGTATGTTAGTGAAGGCTGAGAATTAGCTTTACTCTATGCTCTTTTTGCGTGGCATGCACTAAAGTACGATTGGAAAAAGAATCAATCAAAGTACTCCAAATGCCAGATGGAGCAGAGGCGAATTCAAGATTTAAATTTTATGGGTTTAATTTTTAAGATTTTTAATATTAAACCCATTATATTTTTAAAGGTATGAGTTCATATCTACTATTTTTGCAATTTTAGTATATGTTTACATATAGATTTATACTCCGCATTTAAAGGTATAGATTCAATTAAACCCGTCTCTAAAATTCTACATCTACCCCTTAGACGGAGTATTACATTAGTATTTTTTGTTGAATAACCATTACAATTTCGATAAGGTTGAGACCTAGAAAAACTTCAGAATTTATTTTTCTGATGAATGATAAATGTGTTGGTGTATAGGGTCAAATTTGACCCTCAGCATCTCTACGCCAGTGGGCACGCCCAGTGAGTGTACGTCGACTAACGTAGCGGGTACGACTCGGACGTGGGGACAAAAGCGACATCATTTAGGACTCAGTGTCTTCACTAGGGAGACGTTACCTGTCTTTGTAACTTTTTTATTCTTTCGAGGAAGGTCTCTTATTATATAAAGGAGACCTTCACATTGTAAAGAGGAGGATTCTAATCTAATACAACTCTCTCATTTTCAGGCTTTCTCTCTCTATCTCTACCTCAAACGAACATATCTTATTAAGTTCATATTATCACTTTGCAATACTAGATCTACAACAAGAATATCATCTTTGCATCTCTAGGTTTATTATATTTGGTTACGATTTACCCTTTTCTTACTTTTGATTGTTTTCTAGCTTACAAAGTATATTGTTAACTTTTGAGCCAAACAATTTGGCGCCATCTATTGGGATTTCGAGAATCAAAATCATAGTATCCACCTAGAGAACAACCAACTATTCTCTAAACCACACAAACACAAAAGATGGCTGAGAATAACCCAAGATCAAAAGCTATATTGGGTGTCACTACCAATCTCCTTGGCCCTCTCAACGAGGCCAGTGACGATGGCATCCTGAATGCAACCCCTAGTATCACATCGGGTGCGGAGATCTCACCTTCCCCATCCGAAGATCTGACGATCTTGCACGAAAAGGGAGCTTCCACTTCTGCGGCTACGGAAGCACCCTCAGCGGTCAAGAAGCTACTGGAAAGATGGCTAACAAGCACTCTGAGTGGCTTGGTTGAGAGGTCACCACAAAGTAACATCAAGTGTACACCAACGGTAGATACCACTGCTGCCGTGGGCGAACTGGAAGTTGCACTAGCAAATAACGAACCCATCGAGACACAGACCAACGATAGCACGCTAACGGCCATCCTAAAGAAGATGGAAGAAATGGAAAATGAAAACAAGGCGCTCCGCGATCAGATGAAGGAACATCAGGAGAGGGTCGACAAGATCCCCGGTGCCCCCAAGTTGCTACCAAAACGCGACGTGGGAAGGTTCGTTGAACAACCATACACTAAAGAAGCCGCCCCTCACTCCACCCCAAAAACCTTCAAGATGCCACCCTACTTAAGGGTATATGACGGAACCACTGATCCCGAGGATCATCTGATCCACTACGTCACCGCTGTGAAGGGCAACGACCTATCAAAGGAACAGGTACCGTCGGTACTACTGAAGAAGTTTGGCGAGACGTTGATAGGAGGGGCCTTAACATGGTACTCTCAGCTACCAGCTAAGGCAATATCAACGTTCGAGGAAATGGCGGATAAGTTCGTCACAGCCCATGCAGGCGCGAAGAAAGCGGAGGCCAGGGTCAACAACATCTTCGCCATCAGACAAACTACAGGAGAGGGACTCAGGGATTTCCTAGCAAGGTTTAACATGGTAAGGATGAGTCTACCAAACGTATCGGAAGGTATGGCAGTCGCCGCTTTCCAGAACGGGCTAAGCAGGGATGGTTCAAGGGCAACCAAGAAGTTGCTGAGCCGCCTCATGAAATATCCCCCTACCACATGGGAGAAAATCCACAACGCCTATTGCGCTGAGGTACGAGCGGACGAGGATGATCTTAATGGGCCGACCCAATGGCTAACAACGATACATTCAGAAACGAGGAGAGATCGACGGAACGAAGGACGATGAGAACAACTCCCTCGCGCCAACAGAGATCGACATCAGCCATACACCAGATCCTCCCATCCGCCACCAAGGCATACAGACGCGCTACAGCGACATGTCGCCCCACTCCGAAACGAAAGAGGTACGCCTCCTTTATTATCCGCCCATAACTTTTATGTGTCTCCTTCAGAAATAGTGTACACACTGGAGAAGCTGGGCACCAAAGTGCAGTGGCCGCAAAAGATGAAATCGACCCCGCCACAAGGAAATCAAACGTCCTATGTGAGTTCCATCAGGAACGGGGGCACAAGACCGAAAACTGCATAGGCCTACGGCAAGAGGTGGTCAGGATGCTGAACCAGGGATACCTGAGGGAATTACTCAGTGACAAAGGGAAAATCAACTTTGCACGCGGACGGGAACAACCCCATGGGCCGCCGAAGCCGCCCTCCCCAGCACGCACGATAAACATGATCGTCGGAGGCGGCGACGACTTGGCGATCAATCACGTCAAGTTCACCACCACGCACAAACTAAAGCGGACCATCGCCCATGAACGGTATGACGACTTCGAAGATAGTATCACCTTCGATAAGTCTGATGCCGACGGTTTGTCTTTCCCTCATTACGATGCTTTAGTTATCACTTTACGTATCGCTGATACAGATGTTAAAAGAATCATGATCGATGACGGAAGTGGCGCCTGTATTATCCACCCAAGGGTCCTCGTACAAATGGGACTCGAGGATAGGGTAATACCGCGCTGCATAACACTAACCGGTTTTAACAATGCAGTGGAACGGACGTCCGGAGAAATAGCACTGCCCGTCTTAGCAGGAGGAGTCACGCTGGAAACAACTTTCCACGTGATGAACCAAGAAACGGCGTACAATATCATTATAGGACGCCCGTGGATACACGCCATGCGAGTGGTCCCTTCAAGCCTTTACCAAGTGATCAAATTCCCTACCCTATGGGGAATATTCAGTATTCGAGGCGAGCCACGCACCGCACAAGAGTGCTACAAAATAGCCCAAGACTACGCCCACACCCAACAGCTAAAGGGGGCGAGCGCGGAGGCATAACAATTAGCCATGTCGGGGACTAAGGTCAACCCGACAACGGACGCCATCAAAGACCCCGACGATGTAGAGGCCTGTAAAGCGACGGTCGAAGATCTCGACCCAGTTCAATTGGACGAAACCAATCTTACGAAGAAAGCCTATATCGGGCACGGTCTCGCCAACCCAAGTAAGTGTCGTGACTTCTTAACTAACCATGCAGATTTATTCGCCTTTTCGTATTCAGATATGCTGGGAATTCCGCGAGACATCGCTACCCAGAAGCTGAATATCGATCCACTACATCCGCCCGTGCGACAGATGAGGAGAAAATTCAACGCCGCTATCAACGAAGCGGTCAGTACGGAAGTAGACAAGTTACTCGCCAACGGCTCCATCAGAGAATCAAAATACCCCCAGTGGGTCGCCAATGTCGTCATGGTCATTCCCACCACCCCACATCGACCAACTGATCGACGCCACTGCAGGACACGAACTACTGAGCTTCCTAGACGCCTCCTCCGGCTACAATCAAATCATGATGGCCGAGGAGGACCAAGAGAAGACAACTTTCATCACCCACCAAGGGACTTACTGCTACAAGGTAATGCCCTTCGGGCTCAAAAATGCAGGGGCTACGTACCAGAGACTGGTCACCAAAATGTTCAAAGAGCAGCTCTTTAAGACTATGGAAGTCTATATCGACGACATGCTGGTAAAGTCGACAAGAAAAGAGGACCACATCGACCATTTGAAAGAAGCCTTCGAGATATTGAGAAGGTACGGGATGAAACTGAACCCCGAGAATTGCGCCTTCGGCGTGGCCTCAGGAAAATTCTTAGGGTTTCTCGTATCACAACGAGGTATCGAAGTCAATCCAGATCAGATCAAGGCGATAGACGCAATTCCCGAGATACTGAACAACAAAAACCAGGTGCAAAAGCTGACGGGGCGAATAGCTGCCTTGTCTAGGTTCATCTCACGATCCTCCGACAGATGTCATAAGTTTTTCAATGTGCTGAGAAAGGACAATGGGTTACAGTGCAATGAGGAATGCGTCGAGGCCTTCAGAAAATTGAAAGCGTACCTATCTTCGCCGCCACTGCTGGCTAAAGCAAATCCAGGCGAGCCCCTACTGGTATATTTGGCCGTATCCGAGGTCGCTGTCAGCGCAGTCCTAGTTCGTGAAAACGAAGGTACGCAATCTCCTATTTACTATATTAGCAAAACCTTAGTGGACGCCGAAACACGGTATCCACACCTTGAAAAATTAGCTTTGGCATTGGTCGTAGCTTCACGGAAGCTCCGACCCTATTTCCAATGCCACCCCATAAAAGTAGTGACAACCTTCCCCTTGAGAAGTATCCTACACAAGCCTGAGTTATCGGGCAGACTCGCCAGATGGGCCATAGAGCTCAGCGAGCACGATATCTCATATCATCCAAGAAACGCCATCAAGTCGCAAGTACTTGCCGACTTCATAGCCGACTTCAGCACAGAGATACTGCCAGAGGCGGAACTAGAGGCACGTCGTGCCCCCTCCAACGCCGACCTATGGACTATTTTCACTGATGGCGCCGCTAACGCCTCGGGGTCGGGACTGGGACTCGTTCTTGAGGTCCCCACGGGCGAAATAATTCGCCAGTCCATACGATGCCCCGAGATGACTAACAACGAAGCCGAGTACGAGGCTGTTATTGCAGGTTTGAAACTAGCCATCAAGTATGGAGCTCGACGACTCGTTCTCCATTGCGACTCTCAACTCGTGGTGAACCAGGTCACCGGGACTTACCAAATCAAGGAGCAGAGGTTACAAAAATACCAGTCAGAAATTCACAGGTTAATGACCGAATTCGACGAGTGCCGCTTCGAACAAGTTCCGAGAGCACGTAACGTTAAAGCAGACGACCTAGCAAAACTGGTCGCGGCCACTAAAAACTTCAACAAAGAAAGCGTGGTCACCCTCCTCCATTCAGCCATTGATCACACTGAGGCACTCTCTTTAAATTTGACTTGGGACTGGCGCAACCAATTTTTATCCTATCTGCAGGATGGAACAGTCCCACTCGACAAAAAAGAAGCCAAAAAGCTCCGCGTACAGGCCGCCCGGTATTTCCTGATAAACCACGAGCTCTACAAAAGGACGTTTGGCGGACCCCTAGCCAAGTGTCTAGGGCCGCAACAAACGCGACCTGTGCTCGAAGAGGTACACGAAGGTCATTGCAGTGCCCATACAGGTAATCACGCCCTCGTGCGCTGTATAATACGAGCTGGCTATTATTGGCCCATTATGAAGAAAGACGCAGCAGAATATGTTCGCCGATGCGAACAATGCCAAAAGTACGCCCCCATGATACACCAACCAGGAGAACCACTTCACTCGGTCACTTCCCCATGGCCCTTCATCAAATGGGGAATGGACATAGTCGGTCCCCTACCAGCGGGACGAGGAAAGGTACGATTTCTATTAGTTTAACTGACTATTTTTCCAAGTGGGTGGAAGCAGGAGCGTACGCCCAAATACGTGAACAAGAAGTCATCGCCTTCGTATGGAAGAATATCATCTGCCGTTTCGGCATCCCCAAGGAAATCAGCTGCGACAACGGACGGCAATTCATCGGCCAAAAGACAACAGAATTCTTCGACAAATGGCATATCAAGCGGATACTATCCACGCCATATCACCGCGCCGCCAACGGCCAAGCAGAGTCTTCCAACAAAACAATACTGAACATACCAAAGAAGAAACTCGAGGAAGCCAAAGGGCTATGGCCCGAGCTACTACCGGAAGTGTTATGGGCACACAGAACCACTCCCAAATCCTCCACAGGAGAAACGCCGTACTCACTGGTCTACGGAACCGACGCGGTCATACCGGTCGAAGTCGGCGAACCAAGCTTAAGGTATTCACATACCAGCGGAGCAGAGAACGACGTAAACAGACTTCAAGACCTCGATGAGGCCGAGGAAAGAAGAGAAATGGCCCACATAAGAATGGTGGCTCAGAAACAACAAGTCGAAAGATACTACAACAAGAGAGCCAAAATAAGACCACTCAAAGTGGGGGACTACGTCCTCAAAGCCAAAACATTGGCATCAAAATACCAAACTGAAGGAAAACTGGGCAACAACTGGGACGGACCCTACAAAATCACAGCGGCAGCAAGTAAAGGAGCATTTCAATTAGAAACAATGGAAGGGAAAACGCTCTAAAACAATTGGAACGTCGCCCACCTCAAGTATTTCCATTTCTGAAAGGCGTCTCCCGAGTCGCACTCTTTTTCCTTACCCGGGTTTTGTCCCAATTGGGTTTTCTCGGGGAGGTTTTTAACGAGGCGACAGAGGGGACACCTAGAGATATTTGAGAAACAAGTTTATCATACCAGCCACTCCATACGTCCTCCCGACTGGCATGACAAAGGGACTGGACTAGCGTGATCTCCAATGTATGAACGGCTACGGCCATCTCCAATGTATGAACGGCTACGGCCATCTCCAATGTATGAACGACTACATCCACCTCCAAATGTATTAACGGCTACGGCCATCTCCAATGTATGAACGACTACGGCCATCTCTAATGTATAAACGGCTACGGCCATCTCAACGAATAAATGGCTAAGGCCATCGACGCCGATAAGTCGACCCAGCTCGACCATGATGGCAAGTAACTCGATGACAGTCGAAGTTACGTACATGGCTAAGGCCATAAACGATATTATGGCTAAGGCCATCGACGTCGATAAGTCGACCCAGCTCGACTACGACGACAAATAACTCGACGACAGTCGAAGTTACGCATATGGCTAAGGCCATCAACGGTATAATGGCTAAGGCCATCGACGTCGATAAGTCGACCCAGCTCGACTACGACGGCAAATAACTCGACGACAGTCAAAGTTACGCACATGGCTAAGGCCATCAATGATATTATGGCTAAGGCCATCGATGTCGATAAGTCGACCCAGCTCGACTACGACGGCAAATAACTCGACGACAGTTGAAGTTACGCACATGGCTAAGGCCATCAACGGTATAATGGCTAAGGCCATCGACGTCGATAAGTCGACCCAGCTCGACTACGACGGCAAGTAACTCGACGACAGTCGAAGTTACGCACATGGATAAGGCCATCAATGGTATAATGGCTAAGGCCATCGACCTCGATAAGTCGACCCAGCTCGACTATGACAGCGAGTAACTCGACGATAATCGAAGTTGCGCACACAGCTAAGGCCATCAACAATATTAAGGCCGAAAACAAAAGGTACAAAAAGAAAAGAATAACAGCAAAAGTATAACTTCCATTATCATCCAAAAATACATTTACAAAAGGACCCATTTAGGTCTCCAAATACAGCAAAACAAAATGAATACAAGTCCAAAGGGGCTTTTCCATTCTGTTCACCGCCCCCCGTCGGACCGCCATCTCGTCCACCGCCGTCCTCGGCCTGATAGGCCGCGGAGATCTAAGAGCCGGACTCTAGACGGTTGACGTCTTCGGAGTTATAACCCGCCCGGTCTGGGGAATGAGAACTATACCCACAAGTTTCACGGGCAACACGAGCTATGCGTCGTTGCTCCTGAACCTCCGCCTCAGTAGCTTGACCCGCAGCTAAGAACTCCTCGAATACGACCAATCTGGCCTCGGCGTACACCCACATATCATGCGCTTCAAGATGCACATCCTCATCAGGCCTTGGTGCAGCAGTCCGCTTAAGGACTTCAATCTCAGCCGCCTTGGCATCGAGTTCGGTGGTCATAGCGGCAACCTTGATCAGCAAATCAGCAGCTTCCGCCGCTACCCCACGGCCAACCTCCAACTCTTCTTCCTTAGACTGGAGAAGAGTCTCCAGCTCAATGTTCCGAGCCAGGGCGGTCATCAGCTGCTCGTCGATCTGCTCCAGCTCGGCCACCCTCCGTTTCAGCTGGGCCTCCGACTGCTCCAAACCCTCACGGAAAACCCAAAATTCCGGGTCCTGCTTGAGTAGGTCCGCCAGCGCCTGATGCTTGACGCGGCACCGCCGATATTTCTTGCCACCTTGTTAAAGGTGGCTGCCTTCCTTTGCGCTCGCTGCCCCCTCTCTATCTCCAAGACGAGAGTCTAAAAAAGAGGAAAAGGAGGAAAGGCAAGTCAGTATGCATCAAAATTTACTTTACGGTACATGAAGAAAATCGAAAAATACCTGCAAGGACGCACCGGCAACCCTCTGGGATATTTCCCCGTCGCTAACCCCTTTTAACATTTCACGCTCAGCGGCCGCACATAGCAGGGTCATATCCGCTGCGGCCTGCTCGCTGTGTTGTAATAGGTTATACCCTCCTGGGATCAGAATTCGGCGGTTGGATCTACCTGCCGTCATCCCCACACGGGCCGGACCCCGCGTTAACGCATCTGCATCCGCCTGGGCGGCCTCAGGGCCCACCCTCTCGGTATCATCGCCTGCTTCTCCAACGACAGCCGACGAGCCGCTCTCTGGAATGGGTGTTGGGCTGGCATCGAGAACCGCCCCCCCTTGGGGAGTCGACCTCCCGGAACGGATGGCGTCTGCCACAAAAACTGGCCTTGACTCCCGACGGGGTTCGCTCGCCTCCTCGTCTTCTGTGGCTATCCCCTTGCCGGTTATCAACCGACGTCTTTTCCTTTCCGGCGGCTCCTCGCTCTCAGAAGTCTCCTCCACAGCCCGTGGGGATGGCATTGAAGGAGTCGCTTCCCTCGTGGACGCTGCCACAGGCAGCGGTTGAGGAACCTCCGCAGCGCCATCACTGGGCGAGCCACAGGATATGTATCCGTCTTCAGAGTCAGTCCCCGCCCCAAGTGAGGTGACGACGTTCTTCTTCTTCTTCTTCTTCCTAGGGGCGCTCCGACCTGCCAACACGAATAAGTCAGGTAACAAGAACGTAGGGAACTCCCAAACCGTAGCCAAAGAATTACCTGACGGGCTGTACTGTTGAAGAAATGCAGCCCAGGTACGGCATTCCTCCGCATAAGGTATTATTCTTTCCACCCATGATTTAATGTCATCAGTAAACTGGGGTGGAGAAGCCCTCGCTGCGAATAAAAAAGGGAGAAAAACAGAGAAATCACAATGGCCGTACGGTCAAAAACGCAAGCAGTCCTGAATTCTACGAGTAGAAATACTTACATTTTGGATTCCATCTTTCCGGGAACCCTTCGGGATTCGACACCAGGTGCTCCGTCCTGATGTAGAAATATTTACGCCAAAATTGGCGGTTGGGCTTATCATCGGCTTTAACAACCAAGCCCCTTGTGCCATGACTTTTTAGCTGCAGCATGGTACCCCTCAGGTAACCAAGGCTGAATAACTGTAAGAGGTGGTGGACCGAGACGCTGCACTCAGCCCTGGCCGCATAAGTGGTCATAATACGGCACACCTTCAGGGTGTAAGGAGTGAGCTGAGCCGGACACACATTGTAAAAACGGCAAAGCTCCTCCATCAGAGTGTAGATTGGAAGATTGTAACCGATCAAGAACGGGTACTCATAGAATGTGCAATATCCAGGCCGGTGCACATTGGCATAGTCCGTCCCGGCCGGAACCATTTCCACGTGGTCCGGAATATGGTGCGTCTCTCGAAGATCATCTAAGTGGGATTGTAATAAAACGCTGTGCTCCCAGGGAAGGTCTGGGCTTTTAGTTGGAAAATCCCTGCGAACATGCATCTCCTTCGGAAGGACGTTGTCTACACTGAGAGGAATAAGGGCCTTCTCCGCCTTTTCCCCTTCACCACCGGAAGATGGCGGACCCTAGACGGGGCATTATCTTTGGCCTTTTTACTACTCCGTCCACATTTTGTCATGATTATACTACGTAAGAAACGAAGCACTGACGATAGGAAGTGTGGTTTCAACAGAACTGGGAGAGTCCCTCACGAAATAACGGTTACAGGAAAGAAAGACAAAGGAGTAAATCAGAAAATGCTTTCTGAAGGCTTGAAAGTTGAATCGAATCGAACCTCTCTCCTACTTATAGGGATAAGTTGCACAGAAATCGAAGAGTCATGATTCAAAACGTGCATGGGAAACCAAAATGTCACATCATCCTCTGAACCGCCTCGGGGGCAAATATAATAATGACGCATACAGGCGATGACGTCATTCCAAAAAGGAAGCCACGCATCAGTGGCTCAACAACGTCATATATTTCACCTCATTCATATTGTCGCCCCTGGTCGAGGTCAAATTCTCCTAAGCCGAGGTTCGCATTTCCGCCTATCGAAGACGCCCACCGAATGCGTGTCCAATGAGCGGAGGGACTAACTTTATAGGGCCAAATTTGACCCTCAGCATCTCTACGCCAATGGGCACGCCCAGTGAGTGTACGCCGACTAACGTAGCGGGTACGACTCGGACGTGGGGACAAAAGCGACATCGTTTAGGACTCAGTGTCTTCACTAGGGAGACGTTACCTGTCTTTGTAACTTTTGATTCTTTCGAGGAAGGTCTCTTATTATATAAAGGAGACCTTCACATTGTAAAGAGGAGGATTCTAATCTAATACAACTCTCTCATTTTCAGGCTTTCTCTCTCTATCTCTACCTCAAACAAACATATCTTATTAAGTTCATATTATCACTTTGCAATACTAGATCTACAACAAGAATATCATCTTTGCATCTCTAGGTTTATTATATTTGATTACGATTTACCCTTTTCTTACTTTTGATCGTTTTCTAGCTTACAAAGTTATTGTTAACTTTTGAGCCAAACAGTTGGAATTTTGTGGGTATCTCAAAACTCAAAAGGAAGTGTCCCTTAATATTTATCTACTTTCTCTCATCTTGAACTAGTTAAACTAGCTGTTACAAACTAGCCATTGAAAATCAATTATTAACTAGCAGTTGGAAACTAGCCGTTAACTAGCTGTTGGAGCAACACCTATATAAGCATAGTATTTGGAGAGCTAAAGACACACTTTCTAGCACAACTTTATGAATCATCTTCTTCGTCCTATATGCTGGGATTTTTTCTTGAATTTTCTACTAGTTCTGTTTCCAGTTTAATAACTAGAATAGCTTGTTGAATCATGTGGGATACGCCTAATTTTATTCTTTATTGTAGGCGAAATATCATTAAGGATGATGTCGTTGACACGCCTCAAGCTTTGACAAATCCTATTGTCCATAATCAAATAATTTCTAACAATCTTAAAGATACTTTCTCTCTCTATTCTTATGGAGAATCAAAATTTCACGATATCCAAGTTATTGTTCTAATTCTGCAAATGGGACTTACATTTTAAGTTGCACAATGTTCTTACAGGGAATACCACTCTCGATATAAATTATTTTTATGAGAAAATATTAATCCAAATCAATGAGCATTCTATTGGTGAAATTCATAAGAAAAAAATACCTCAAATTGGTTTGATCTCGTGATTTCTACTCTGTTAACACAATTAGGCATACCAAACACTGCACTTAAACTTCTTTAAGTGTACTAGGTACGCATAATTGGTGCCTCCTAAGTATCTATTCTTTCCTGCTTATTCTCGTGAGAATATAATAGGCAGATGAACTTTGGCATCAAGATGCTACATATAACGTCCTTTCAATTTTAGATAAGTTTATGATTGTATATTATTTGTTGATGTGGATTTTTATTTGTAATTGTATATATGCATTTTGTGTTGTGAAAGACGTTACACTGATGTTGTAGTTCTCTTGCATGATCCAGAGTATTTTAAATTTTTCCTCTTAATATCTTGAAGAGGCAATATAGTATTCATTATTTCGGTAGTTGTGGAATTTTCAATCGTCAAAAGTACAATTTGTTTATGTTACTTGAGGTCGTGAGAATAAATGACATTTATATTTAAGTAGTATTTAAAGGTTGGCGACCTTTTATCATGAATTTGATGTCTCTAGACATATATGTTTTCTAGTTTTAAGAAAAATATTTCGCGTGAAGTTATATTGTTAGCTTGCTATTTATAAAGTGAAACTCCTTATGCATTGTAGAAAAGTTATCCCTTAATTTGGAGTTTTTTAGAAGTGTGGGGGTCAAGGTATATTTTTAGAGTCATACAACCTAATCCCAAGAAGAAAAAAGGTAAGAAAAATTATTTATTAAAATTATAATAAAGCCTTATAAAATTGAGATTTATTCTAGCGAAAATTTATATTGGAAGATCAAATATATATATATATATATATATATATATATATATATATATATATATATTATATTCTTGGATGTGAAAATTTATTTTGCTTCGGGTCTCTTAGTCATTTGGGTGAAGAAATTATTGAATGATGACATGTTTCCTACTAATTTGAGATATTTCTGTACAAGTTAAAGTTGCTTCTATGTTTAGAAATTTTACTTTGGTATTTGAATATGGAAGATACCAAAAGAAAATAGTTTTTATATGTGTTGCAAGATATTTTAAAGGGAACTTGTATGGAAGTCAACTTTCTTTTCATTTGAGATAATTTTATGCCTTACTTGAGAGATACTATGACTGAGTTAGTATTCTGTATGTGGATTTTTCACTGTATTAGAAGGTTACAGTGATGATATTGAATCTCTCATTCAGATAAGAAAAAATTCACTATTGATTGTGTGATTATCTTTTGGTGGGGGTATTGAGGTATTGAAATTGCCTGGCAATGAGGCTGATTAAGCAACCTCTTGGCAAGTATTCCACTAGGAATTAAGCCGACAACATTTATGGCGATAAATTGTGATTGCCAAGGAGCAAAAGTCATTGTAAGAAAATAAATCTTTCAATGGAAATCATAGATATATTCTCTTGAGACATAATGTGATAAAATAATTACTTAGAGATGAGAATTTTTTCATACATATAATGTGCAGTCAAAAAAAAAATTGGCCGATCTTTTGACTTATAGTGAAACATCATGGGAATGAGACTTTTGCCAAATTGATATATATCAGCAATGATTATAACCCAACCTATGTGATTTAAGATCCCATGAGGTAGGTTCATATGGGTAATCCAAGTCATTTGTTGATAAAATATGTACTATTAGATTATGTCTCTTCCTATGGTGTGTGTGTGTATATTGTGCAAGACTGCAAGGATTGTGAGGCTGAGTTTTTAAAATCTTAATCCAATAATCCATAGCATTTTGTAGGTGGTGTATTGCATTGCAGAATACACTTGATGGATGGACCTATATGAGTGTAGAGTGGAGCTGCTCCCACGAAATTTGTGGCAAAATCTCTAGAGCACTCATGAAATTAGGCTCACGCATAGCCTATTAGCGCAAAACCACGATAATAATAGAAAATGTGGGTGTGTAATATGATGAACAAGATCCCTAGCTTACAATTTTTGGCTCATAAAAGTTACCAACTTCATCAATTATTCTGTAAGTTAAATCTTATTTTATCTATATCTGGTTCATAGTCCATAATACACCAGATAAATTTTGTTATACCCGAAACCCAGCAAATTATAACCTCTCTCTTTATTATATTCCTTTTGAGATATGTGGGGCATTCTTGGAATTTATGGGTACCTCAAAAGGAAGTGTCCCTTGTTTTTACCTACTTTCTCTTCTTAAACTAGTCAAACTAACCGTTGGAAATTAATTAGCCGTTAACTAGCGATTGGAAACTAGCCGCTAACTTCCCATTGGAGCAACACCTATATAAACATGGTCTTTGAAGAGCTAACGATACACTTTCTAACACAACCTTCTGAATCATCTTCTTATTCCCATATATTGGGTTTCTTTCTTGAATTTTCTAATAGTTTTGTTCCCAGTTTAATAACTAGAAGAGCTTGTTGAATCCTTAGGGTCGCCTAATTTTATTCTTTGGCGAAATATTGTTAATGACACTATCCTTGATACGCCTCAAGCTTTGACAAATCCTACTCTCCATGATCAAATAATTTTCTAACAAAATGTAATATGCCTTTTTTCATCTTTGTTCATGTTGTACTTTTTATATTGCGGGCACTAATGAGTGGCAACTGAAAGTACAAGGGCGGGGAGGGGGGGGGGGGGATTGTAGCCAATTTAAATCTTGGTCGCCTAAGTGTGAGTTTAGTCGACTAGTTTTGCACAGTAAACAACTTCAGTGAGAATGAAATAAACTGACAGAAAAGTAAAGGAGACGCGGCAGTTTTTATACTAGTCTAGTATCGGTGTGGTACCTACGTCTAGTTCCCTTGGGTCACAAGGGTTCTCTTAGATCTTTGATAAATGATTACAAAAGTGATAATTTTAGTCCGTTCACCATCAATGATATTCAACAAAAATGATCTTTGTAATGTTGACACAACTCTCTTTTGTGTTCTAACTCTTCCTATCTTTTGTGACACTTGTAGACTCAAGGATACAGTGTTTGTACTAAGAACTAGAAAGGCTTAGAAAAAAATTTGCGTAGTTGCGTGGCTTTCTAATTTATTCTGCTTCTTCCTTTATAGCCTTTTTGAGTCTTTTGCTTTCTTGTTTTCTGGGATTGTATTGCAGCAATTCTAGGAGTCCTTTCCTTGCGAGACATATACATCTAAGAGGATGATCCAAGGGTTGCCTCGTGAATCTAGCTTAGAATGATAGCTAGATTCATCTTCATTCCTTACGAATTGCTTCCTTGGATCTTCTTTGATTTGAGACAGTCTTGGTTGATTTCTTTCTTCAGTCCAATTTTGGCGGATTGCTTCCTTCTTGACCTTCTGCAGAATCTTCATTCAAATCTTTATTGCTATCCGTGATTGATAGAATCTTGGTCAATCTTGATTGATTCCCTTCTTCTTGGGCTTGATTGATGTACTTTCCAATTCAGGTTATGTAGACGTTGAGTAGATCATCCTTCCTATTAGCAATGCTATTAATTACCAGAATAGGAATCTGCATACAAAAGTATATTATTAGTCAAAGATTCTTTAGGGTTATTGATCATTATTAAAATTCTAAATTTAACAATCTCCCCATTTTTGATGATGACAATAATCTTAAAAAGTGTTTGACTAATTTATGGATTCTTCCCTTTTCAAGTGTGCTCCCCTTGTCTGGTGTGCTCCCTCTGTCTTCAAGCTGGTTTTTTTGTTTGTTGTTCTTGAATACCTGTACACTTGAATACATGTATTCTTTCTCTTTCTTCTCCCCCTTTGACATCAATCAAAAAGGACAAGAGAAGCAATATGCAATAATAGTTCTAACTAGGCAGGCAAAAATTATTTACAACTAAGCAGTTATAGAGAGCATAGTCGACTGATATGCTCATCGAAGACACAATAAAAATACACAACCAAAAAGATAGTCTTAAACCACCACATAAAACAGAAAGAGTAAAAAGATTGTCTTAAGCATCTCAGTCATACAATTCCTTCCAAGGAAGTACTTCAGGGTGTTGATCACTTTAGTGTAGAAGAGGCATCAATGTCTTTGGTGACTTTGGTCAGCTTCTCAGTGACATCCTGCATGGCCTTGATTCCTTGCCTTCTTGTGGCTTGGAGAGTGATCCTTAGCTTAGCCACGTCTGCTCTAGTTTCCTTGGTTACTTCCCTGATCTTATCTACCTGCTCCTGCATAGAGGTTAGTAATTCCTTGATACCTGCAATGTTTTGATGCATCAGCAATAGCTGATCCGAGGAGGAGGATATGTTGGCTTCAGATTTGATCCCCTCACTGTTCTGAGCAAGGATAACTTCTGGTGCTTTGTCTTTCTTAAGCCAAGTTCCCTCAATCAAGGTATACCCCATCATGGCAAAGACAGTCTTGTCATAGGTGCTGGAGATAGTCTTAGGAGCATAGGGAGCCAGATCCACTTTCATGACTTTCAAGATGTGAGAGATTAGTAAACCATAGGGAAGACTGCTCGCAGAAGATGAAACATCCCTGATACTTTCAATCATGTACTGACGTATCCAAGCAAACGAATTGATAGTTTTACCATTCACTAAGCAATACAGAACAAATACATCTCTGAGAGATAGAGTACTCAGAGAGCCAGTACGAGGTAGCAGAGTTGTTGTAATAATATAGGCTAAAACACGATATTCAAACTTCAAGTTCTTTGGTCCTATATCAGGGGGGTTTTCAGGCGGTACACTCTTGACCTCTTCAAAAGATACTTCAAAATTATCTTGCCAGGAATATTGCACAAAGAAATTGTATCCAACAAACTTTGTAGCAAAGATTTTCTCAAACTGATAAGAATCAAGGATAATATGAGTTCCTAAGACCATGGATTCTAGATCGTCTTTATCATTCACAAACAGATTTGCATAAAAAATATGCACAGGTTCTTCATAGACAGCATCACCAACAGTAGCAAACATAGAGACAAGTTTCTGAGTTTCAAAATAGACAGAACATCACATTGAGAGATTTGCATAGACTTTAAACTTACAGTGCGGCCAAAAGCAATTGACTTCCCTTTGAAGGCAACAAACCTAGCCTTCTCTTCAGGGCCATAGAAATTTATCTTGTCTTCAGGACCAAACTCTACACTTTCAGCTTTCCCTTTTTCTGAGAGGGTTGTTTGGGGATGGACTCCATTGGTCATTTTCCTACCCTCTTTTGGGAGATGAGAATGTCTTCTTGAGAGCCACTAGAATCTTCATTTGTCAGTAATTGATCTGTGCTTTCAGAAGATTCGATATCAACAGGGCCATTTTTGGTTTTCTTAATCCGGTGGCTTCTTCTGGGAGTGGAAGACGAAAGAGAGGGTTTGGTTTTAGCCATGAGTAGAAGAGAACGGAGGGATAGGAGTCGGGTTCTCGCATTCTTTGAGAGAATGGGAGATATACTCGAGGAAAGGGGGTTAAAAAGGATTAAGAGAGGTCTCCTCGATTCCCAGAGAGACGTACGAAAGGCAACTGAAAAGTTGCCTTCTACAAAACCCGCCGTTAGTTCATAATAAATGCATGTGAAGACTAATCAAGTACTTACAAATTTTTTTTGAGTGAAAATAACGAGATATATGGAAATAAATCACAGTAATTATGGAAAACATTAAACAAGGTTATGAGGGAATTGTACAGATACCAATTTTGTTTCGGAGGAAACAAAATCTTTCTTCAAGTAAAGGCTTTGTAAAAATATCTGCTAACTAATTTTCAGTATTTACAAATTCTAACACAATATCTCTTTTAGCAACATGATCACATATAAAATGATGCTTAATCTCAATATGCTTTGCCCTAGAGTGATGCACAGAGTTTTTTGATAAACAAATAGCACTGGTATTGTCACACATAATAGGAATAGAATTAAGGCATAAATCATAATCTAACAGTTGATGCATGATCCATAGTACTTGTGTGCAGCAGTTGCCTACTGCCAAATATTCTACCTCTGTGGTAGATAGAGCCACACAACTTTTTATTTTTTGCTGTGCCAGGATATAAGGGATTTTCCAAGTAATTGGCACGTTCAACTTGTGCTTTTTCTGTCAAGTTTATCTCTACAAAATCTGCATCTGAAAAGACTTTGAGATAAAAAAATTCTAGACTTTCGTACCATAAACCATAGTCGACTGTCCCTATCAAATATCTGATGGTACGTTTAACAGCGGTCGAGTGAGATTCCTTAGGAGCCGACTGATACTTAGCACATTTGCAAATTCTTAATATAATATCTTGTCGACTAGCTGTAGGATAGAGTAATGAGCCAACCATACCTCGATACATTGTTTCATCAACATTCTTACCATTTATCTCTTCATCCAAAGTGGTTGATGGACTCACAGGTGTTCCTATGGACTTTGCATTAGACATACTAAATTTTTTGATGAGTTCTTTCGTATATTTTGTTTGACTAATAAAGGTCCCTTTCTGTACTTACTTGATCTGAAGTCCAAGGAAGAATGTTAGTTCTCCCATCATACTCATTTCAAGTTCTCCTTTCAGAATGTTTGAAAAGTCCTTTCACAAAACATGGTTAGTACTGCCAAAAAAATATCATCTACATAAATTTGTACAATTAAATTACCCAGAGAAGATCGTTTGATAAAAGAGTGGTATCAATATACCTATGTCGAACCCATGTTCAACCAAAAATGAACTTAGCCTTTCATACCAAGCTCTGGGAGCTTGTTTTAGGTCGTACAATGCTTTGGACAATTTGTAGACATGATGTGGAAAGGATTCATTTACAAATCCCGGAGGTTGCTTAACAAAGACTTCGTCAGAGATGAATCCATTCAAGAAGGCACCTTTTCACATCCATCTGAAACAGTTTGAAACACTTATGAGCATCATAAGCTAATAAAATGCGAATAGATTCTAACTTGGCAACAATGGCGAAAGTTTCCACATAATCAATTCCCTCTTGTTGTGAGTAACCTTGTGCAACTAGTCTGGATTTGTTTCGCACAACTTGTCCAGACTTATTCAACTTATTTCTGAATACTCGTTTTGTTCCAAGAATGGATGCATTTGGTGGCTTAGGAATGAGTTCCCATACCTTGTTTTTCTCAAATTGATCAAGCTTTTCCTTCATTGTAGTTTTCCAGCTTTTGTCTCCAAGTGCTTCGTCTACCTTTTTTGGTTCATATTGGGATATGAGAGCAATATTTGATGTCTGCTTTAAAGATCTTCTAGTTTTCATTCCTTTCTGAGGGTCTCTAATGATATACTTATGAGGATATCTAGGTTCACTTTTCCATTCATTTGGGACAACAAATTCTGGTTCTTTTTCAGTAGAGTTTGTTAGATCGATTGTAGTGGACTCATGATGTTCTGTAAGATTCATAGTTGACTGATATTGTTGATTAGTCATTTCTTCAGAAGCAATTTCACCTGTATTGATAGACTTTGGCACTATAGAAATTTCCTCATCTTCAGGAATGTTGACACCCAATTTTTTCCTATATATTTTCAATATGCAAAATACTTTCAAAATAGCGTATATATACATATATAAGCATGTCCAAGCGTTTTATTATTTTTCCATAATTTTTAAGGTTTTAAATTGATCTATTTCCCTTATATTTCATCCACAAAATCCCAATAATTATGTCCAAAATTATTATTTGGGTAATTCATCTATAGGATTTCCATATTTATGCCAAAATATGGCTAAAATAATTTTTTTACATATTTTTACAAATTCATTTAGTATTTTTAAAGCTAAATTGCACACAATTGCAATATCAACAATTTTTAAGGTTTAATTGTGTCTTATATTCATAAAATTGAGTTTGGTATTTTTAAATTGTTAACTATGTGTTATAAAGCATTTTAGTATTTTCAATTTATTCTCAGAAGCCATTTACTATTTTGTATAAATTAAAAGGGGAAAAAGTGGCTATTTAAATTTTAGCCTAAATTGGCTTTCAATTTAACCCCAAATCAGACCCAATTCCCCAGCCCATTTCTAATTTAACCCGACCACTAAACCCTTTAAAACCAGCCCGAACCCGGATTATCCACCTACCCTTTTAATCTAGGCCGTTAATCATTCAGATCAACGGCCACCATCGCCCCTTACCTTAATTAGTCCCAAACGACCCCAAAACCCTACCATTTGTTACACTCCGCCGCCTTAGAATCCCCTTCCTCTCAAACTCTCTCTGCAACACCGCCTAAACCCTAGCCGCCGCCACCCAAATGTACCCTGATTCCCTTCAATCCCCACCTAATCCATGGACTCCCATGGTGATTGGAGGCGTGTACTCGTCTCCTATGTCTACTAGTTACCTATTTTTGTGGTTCCATGGACAGATCTCGAAGGGATCTGGTCCAATCCCTGCTCAACATCGATCTCTGGTCTTTTTTCGGCCATCCATGGCTGTTCAAGTCAGATCCTTGACTTTTCCGGCTAGATCAGTAACTTTTCAAAGTCTTTCTCGCTTTCTCTGGGTTCTTTGAAACCCTAGCTTTAAGAGCTTTTTGATTTTCTTTCAGATCTGTCTTAGATCTGTGCACGTTATGAACTTCTTGATGTTTTCCAAAAGGTTTTTCGATTTTCATTCACAGTGACTCTTCATTTTCAAATTAGGGTTTCTTAAAACTCTTCTTAAAGACCACTTCTCCGATTTTCAGTGTTGTTTTACTATGTTTAAACGATGTGCTTATGTTTTTCTTCTATTTGGTTCATCTTGTTGAAACCCTAGGTACTTTTGGGTTTTAACCGAGTTCTGAAGTTGTCTTTTGTTTGTTTGTATGAATGTCTGTTTTGATTGAGTCCTTTGTGTTTGAATCATTTTCTTGCTCGACTTACCTGGTTCTGAGTTCTTACCATTTTTAACTCGACTATGGCATAAACCCTAATTTCTTAAATGGGTTTTCCTCACATATTACTATGAGTTCTTTATTTGTTTCTGACTTTCTTTACCTGTTAAGACTGATTTCTGCACTTTGGCTCTACGTATGATCCATGACTACTTGACCTTGTTGCCTACTGTGCTTCGAGTAGGTTTCTTTACTACTGAATCCTAACTTACTACCGCTACTGTTGTATGTTCAATTTGCTCCTCTTTGATAATATGTTTGACCCTGCATGTCTAGTATGCCTGTCCATCCCTTGCTATTTATATGTTGAAAAGCAGAGACATGATTCTTTCTTGATTGGTCTTGATTTCCTCAATGTTACGACTGATTGCAAAGGGTTCCCTTATAAACCCTAATTTTACTCGCTTTTGTCTAAATTGATCGATTCCCTTCCATTCATTATTGTGATATTTTTACCTTGAATCCTTTCCCCAAAATTAAGTATATTTTGTACTTAGACTCAAATATTTACCTTCATACTTTTACTGCCCCTTATATGGCAAGAATCAATTTGTCTTAAACTGATTTCTTTCCTTAATTAGCCCTGTTAATATCCGTTTGAGTAATGTAATTCCCTTGATTAAAAGGAAGTACTTGTGTTAATTGATTCTGATTGTGGTTATTTCCATGTCTGAGTTGAAACTTTACTTGTTACCTTATTCTTCACTCGTTTTCAAAACTATAAATACCATACCCTCTCTTCTTTCAAACACACGACGAACATTTGAGTTCAGAACACACACTTACACACTCAAAACTCTTTCCTTCTCTATTATTACTTATGCTACTGCTTTATCTAGCCGGCTGAAAGCCAAAGTTAGACTATGGAATCCTGCTTATTGTACCTTTCTGCACCTTGCTTTCTCTACTGGTATGTCCTAGTTAATTTTTTAAACCTCAACAACAATATGCTTCTTTAAATGTTTCAGTTTCCCTCGTTCTTGTTTACTTCTGCTTGTGGTTCTGCAGTCAAGTTACATTACTAGCATGCTGTAATATCCCCTTTCCCTCTAGATTAATTCACTCCCTTATGTTTGTCACTTACTATGAACTTGCTATCCTAAGTCCCTATTTCCTCAATGTGATTATGCTCTTTCTGACTAGCCTGTGATCATGCCAGTATCAGCCATTGTTGTGCATGTCCAACCAGTCCTAAGACCCTTAATGGGGTTATGTGTTCACAGTCAGATGTATTTGAGTCCCAAACCCCTTGACCTCTTTGTATGACTGTGATTCTGTGTGTGATCCCATCTTGGGAATTTGAGTTTCATTTACAACTGTTTCAATCACCTCTGTCACTAATTGCTTTCAAAATGGACGGTTAGTACATCTTCTTTAAATAAATCTCTTTCAACATGTGTTCTGCACTTTCACTATATTCTTAGAATCTAGGTTCTACCCCCTCTTGTGTGAGCCTTGCCTTGGGACCCTTGAGCTCCCTCTAAACTTGGACACATAAGAGTTGGCCCTTCCACACTGCACTCATTCTGTTTGGTTATACAAATCTGGGTGTGAGCACTGCCCGGGACCCTTTGAGGTCCTTAGGGAACTCTGACACACCCAGATATGAGCAAGGCTTTGGAATAACGTTGGCATTGAAGTGATTAATTACATAACTTAGAGAGAAGTCAGGATCAGGCTTCGTTTAATTGTAATTTCTTATTCTGCACTTTTTTTGTAATTCAATCATTTGGTCTGTAATAATTTGTAAACATTATGGGGTTGGCTAGTGAAAAGGGATGGGGAATATGCATGTTTTAGCTACTAAAAGGGTAGAAAGCATGTTACTAGGTTTACATTCCTACTTGTGCAATAGAATCCATGCTTAGGACTCATTTCATGCATTAGTGAGTTTTAAGCGTCAACACCACACAAGGGGGGGGGGGGGGTTGATCTGTGTGGTACCCAATTTTCGCTCTAGAAGAACCTGGTTCTTCTAGATGTACTAACTACTGTTGTTTGCCGAATAATAAATACAGAAAATAAAGAACACAGAGATTTTTACGTGGAAAACACCCGGCTCAAAAGGTGAAAAAACCACGACCTACTACTCAGTAGGATTTTCCCAAACTTCCACTAAAATCACTGAGCCAAAATAGCATTTACAAAACTCTTGTAAACCTAAGGATTAAACTCTAATCCCATTGTGGCACACAGCCTCAACTGTTGTGACAACTTCAAGTTAACTCTAACTTGAATACTCAAAGTACCTAATACAATTGCTTCTACGAAAGCTGAAAGGTAGAAGTTTAAATCACCTACTACAATTGAACTAGAATAAAAGAAAGACACAATGGAATTGGTTCTTCTATCTTGTCCAAGTAGCTTCAGGAATGCACACTTAAATCTCACATAAATTGCTTGCAAAATTGCCTCGCTCTTTTGCTCTCAATTTAGTTTAACTTCCGCGCAATGCCTGTAAAAGAGACCAATCACTGTTATTTAATGAGTTAGTAATTGGAGTTTGATTAAGACTCAATTGCTGATCTTCCATCGAAGTTGAGTCCTTGAACAACACAACCTCTAACCCTATCCTTTATCCGGATTGTGTTCTCTTCTCATAAGGAGACTTTCTCTCCTTATCCCATATGCAACCTTTTCGATCAGTTCAGGAGATATTGCTGCTTGATCAATGGACTTATCTCCTTCACATGCATTTCACATGTATAGGTTGACAAACACTGTGCTTCACATGATGGACTTGTTCCATGACTGAGTTCATTTATCATTCTTCAAAACTTCACCTGTTCCTGGGCCAACAAATTCCCCCTTTTTGATGATGACAAACTCTGTGCTTTTCACTGATCAAAAACTTGTAAGAACTCAGGCTTAATTATCACTTAACTTAGAAATTTTACTTCTCATCAAGGACCAGGTTAATTAGGTTATAAATATCACTTAATTCAGAATAATGAGTAAACTTAATTCAGAATAATGAGTAAAGCACAATATCATCTCTTCCCCCTTTTGGCATCATCGAAAAGTTGCATACACAGTGTGAAACCCAGACTTTAATAAGTACTCATGGCCACTGGGGCAACTGCAAGTGAAATCATTGTGCAATTATCAATAATCAACATACATATTTAAACTATTAAGATCAAAATCATCATTGAACAAGAGAAAATAGTAGTTGTCATTGATAAAGATATGGTTCCACAAATAGTCCACAAAAAGAAAGAAAAACTTCCAAAACATGAGCAAAAGAAAACAGAAACATCCCTAATCCGGGTCACTGGGTTTCACTGGGGGTACTAGACTGGTTCTAAAGACAAGTGCTGGAAGAACTAGAGCTTGGAGGAACTAGAGGGTTGAGATTGGAGAAGGCTTAGCATATTCTGAAGCATTCCATCACTCTTCTCCTTTTCTTTTGCTAGCTCAGTTCTAAGGCCATCTCTCTCATTCTCCAAATCAGCCACGCGTGCCTTGAGCCTAGCAATTTCATCATCCTTAGTTCCACACTCCTGAACCAAGGCCCTAACCTTGCTGTTGATGGGTGTCCTCAGAGATGAACCGGGTTCAACTGGGATGGCATTGACAGGATAGTCACAAGCCAGTAGGGTCTTAACACCAAAATGCTCCTTGCTTGATGCCATTTCCCATTTCTTCAAAGGCACCTTCAGCCTGTTCAGCACAGTAGTCAGTATGAACCCATATGGAGTGGCATGAGCCTTGGAGCCATTAATGACCCTGTCTAGTAATTTGACAATGAAAGCAGGCCAGTTGATCTGTATTCCTCTCTCCAAGCACTCCATAAGAACCAGGTCCATGTAATTTGCAGTGTGCCTTCTGTCCTGTCTGGGCAGCAGGCACTTGTTGACAAATTCAAACAAGACCTTGTGTTCAGGTCTCATTTCACTTTTCTGCACAAATCTGGCTTCAGGCACTTCTCTAGAGTCACAGAATCTCCTAGTGATTCCAAGAGTAGTAGGGAGAGACTCCAAACATGGCCACCTTTGCCTTGTATAATCATCATACCCTTCAGTAGGTATGTCCAGGATCTCACCAAGTTTGACTGCATCAAACTTCACTCTTTCTCCTCTCACCAGGTTGGTGACTACTCCATCTTTTACAGCAGCATTGGCTATAAACTCAATCAATTCATTCCTGGCCAGCCTCCCATCCATTTCAAGGACCATGTCCTTCCAACCTTGTGCAGCTAAAGCATCCACCAGTCTTCTCATCCCTGGTTCTTCCAGGTCTTTCAACAGTTTTCCTTTCAGAATTTTTCACCTGCCAAAGATGGCAAACTTATCCAGCTCCTTCTCAGATTCCTCTTCTTCTTCTTCTTCACCACTCCACTCTTCATCTTCTTCAACAATTTTCTTTTGCTTACCTTTCATAGCAGACCTTGTCCTCTTGGCTAATAAGGGTTCACCAGACACAGGTTCACAGGAAGACTTCTTGGTAGAAGTCTTGGACCTTTTAGGTTTTGGTGAAGGAACCTCTATTGTTGTTCCTCTTTCTTGATGAACCAGTTCCATCTCCTCTTCTTCAGTAGCCTCAGAGGACTCTGCAACCTTTTTCTTTCCCTTCTCCTTTTTCTTTTTCTTGCTTTCTTCCAAAGCTTTTTGTAGGTCAGCTTCACTTTGTCGAACCCTGCTTCTTGTAGCTCGTCCCTTAGGTACTGAAGGGGCAGTAGATTTAGGGGGTGAGGTTTTTTCTTTTCTTGGTTGGCTTGAGAACAGTTGGGGCCTTTTGTGAGATAGACTTGCATTTCTTTGGGTCATAACTTGCCCCAACCCTTTTCAGGATATCAGCCAGAGTTTCCTCAGCAGATGAACCAGGTTCATCTCTTTGTTTGCTCAAATGAACCAGCCCTTCAGCTGCTTCCCCAGAACCAATTCCCCCTGACTTGAAGCCACTTTCTTCTTCAACTCCACATATAGCAAGAACTTCTCCCTTTGATTTTCCCCTCTCTTCACCACTTCCTCCCTCTCTCTCTTTTCCTTTCTTTTTACCTCCACTCCTAATCGATTCAGCCAACAATACATCTTTAACAGGTCCAATTAGAACAAACCTATTTTCTACGTTTATAACTTTAGAAGAACCTACCTCAGGAGTTCCTTGAATTTTCTCAGTGTCAGAAGACCCATGTTCTTCACCTTCACTAGCAGAAATAATGATTCAGAGTCAGAACTGGAATCAGACTCTTTAACTGGGGATTCCCTTTTCTGGCTAGCTTTCAACCTCTCATTTAAAACTTTCCTCAAGGCTCCAGATGGTACAGATTTTCTAGCCAACATTTTCTGCCTTCGAAACCAAGGTTTTGGGGATTCATTAGAAGGAGTAGGTGAGGATGAATTGGAGGGGGATGGTGGTGGAGGAGTGCTAGGATGATCTTGTGGGTTAGACATGGTTCTTCATTTATGGAGGAGTTTTGGGAATTTCTGAGAAGAAAAGCGATTTGGAATTTCTGGAGAGAGAAGCGATTGAGGATTCTTGGAGAAGAGGAGCAATTAAAACAGGAGATATAATTTTTGACGATTTTAGAATGAAGAAGAGAATAAGAGATGTGGTGTATATTTAAAGACAATTAGTCATTAATGCAGTAACGGCAACCTTTTCAGAGGTCAATTAGAAGTCTAATCAGCCTGGAATTCCAGTCCTTTAATGATTATTTTGGCTTCCCTAGATATTAGGCAAAAATCACGATTTTTAGAGTTCTAAAAGAACGAAACTGGTTCAATGCCTCAACGGATAGAATTTTCTAGGAATTTGACAAGTATAGGACTTCTGCTCATGATTGAATTGTTAATCTTTCTAATTATGCAAAGCATTGAAAACATACCCGAACTTTCATATGAGCTCATGCTGATGAACCAGGTTCTTCATATAGAACTCTCTTGAACATGCCTCAATGCCATAATAGAAAAAACTTTGTAAGAGATCAGTGAATCATATGTTCACATGTCACAGGAGTATACTATTTAAAGTATGAAACTGAGTAAGAATTAATCTAGATATTTCCACACAGTTAGAACTCCTAACCAAATTTTTTTTTCATTGTGCATTCTGAACTGGACCTATTAGGTGATCTTAATCATCCCTAATTCCAACCTGTTCCTCTCAAAGTTTTCTCTACTCAGTGCTTTAGTGAAAATGTCAGCAATTTGCTTATCAGTAGCACAGAATTCTATGGAGATCAGTCCTTTCTCATAGTTATCTCTTAAGAAGTGGTGTCTAACATCTATGTGCTTAGTCCTTTTATGATGAACAGGGTTCTTTGTCATACTTATAGCACTAGTGTTGTCACAGAATATTGGAATACAACCAACTTCAATACCAAAATCTACCAGCTATTGTTTGATCCATAGCAATTGAGCACAACAAGAGGCAGCAGCAACATACTCAGCTTCAGTAGTAGATAAAGCCACTGAGTTTTGCTTTTTGGTAGCCCATGACACAAGACATGAACCAAGAAAGTGTGCCATACCTGAGGTGCTCTTCCTATCCACCAGAAAACCTGCATAATCAGCATCGGCATATCCTACTAGATAAAAATTGCTACCTTTAGGATACCAAAGACACAGATCAGTGGTGCCTTTCAAGTATCTTAGTATCCTTTTGACAGCAGTCAGGTGAGACTCTTTAGGATTTTCCTGAAAGCGAGCACAAAGCCCTAACTGAAAACAATGTTAGGTCTGCTAGCAGTAAGATACAGAAGTGAACCAATCATACCCCTATACAACTTTTGATCAACGGATGAACCAGGTTCATCAATATCTAATTTAGTAGCAGTTGCAATGGGTGTGTCTATTTCTTTAGAATCTTCCATTTTAAACTTTTTGATTAGCTCCTTTGCATACTTCTACTGGTGTATCATGGTTCCATTTGGACTTTGTTTGATCTGTAAGCCTAAGAAGAAATTAAGCTCACCCATCATGCTCATTTCAAACTCACTCCCCATTAATTTTGCAAAGTCCTTACTCAGCTTATCAGTGGTGGCCCCAAAGATTATGTTATCACATATATTTGTACAACAAGGAGATCCTTACTTTTTTCCCTTAAGAATAAGGTACTATCAATTTTACCTCTTTTGTACCACATGCTCCAGCAGGAATTTGGACAACTTTTCATACCATGCTCTTGGGGCCTGCTTGAGTCCATAGAGAGCCTTGTCTAGCTTGTACACATGCTAAGGACATTCCTCACTTTCAAACCCTGGAGGTTGTTTCACAAACACTTCTTCTTTCAGGTACCATTCAGGAAGGCACTTTTGACATCCATTTGATGAAGAGTGAATTCCATGTGTGTTGCAAAGGCTATGAGGAGTCTGATTGCTTCTAGTCTTGCAACTGGTGCAAAAGTCTCATCATAGTCTATGCCCTCCTCCTGGTTGTAACCTTGGACCACCAATCTTGCCTTGTTTCTTGTAACAGTTCCATCTTCATCAAGTTTGTTCCTAAAGACCCATTTTGTACGATAACTGATCTGTCTTTGGGCCTTGGAACTAGACGCCAAACTTGACTTCTCTCAAATTGATTGAGTTCATCTTGCATTGCATTGACCCAATCTGCATCCTGCAAAGCCTCAACAATTTTTTTAGGTTCAATAAGAGATAAAAATGCATCAAAAGCACACAAATTCTTTAATTGTGATCTAGTTTTGACTCCAGATGTTGGATCAGTGATAATGTTCTCAATGGGATTGAGAACTTTGATACTTGTGAGGTTTCACATCCAACTGGTTTCTACTAGATGTTTCTCCCATGTTTTGTTGCTGAGGAACAAGGTCATGAACATGTTACTTTAAGGGATTTATTTCAATTACTCTTTGATTAGTTCCCCTGTCAGGTTGCCCTGGATGGAAGAACCTGTTCCATCACCTGTTCCTTCAGTTGGTGCCACTTTGACTTGTGTTGAGGCTTTCAGTCAAGTCCTTTACCAATCCAATGGCTTCATCTTCATGTTCTTGCCTTCAGAAAAAAAATGTTAGTTTCATCAAATACTACATGCACACTTTCTTCTACACACAAAGTTCTTTTATTAAACACTTTATAAGCTTTGCTATGTGAAGAATATCCCAAGAATACTCCCTCATCACTTCTGGGATCAAACTTACCTAGGGAGTCTTTTCCATTATTGTGCACATAGCACTTACAACCAAATGCCCTAAGATGGGATATATTTGGTTTTCTCCCTTTAAGTAACTCATAGGGAGTCTTCTCTACAAGAGGTCTAGTCATGCATCTATTGATGATGTAACATGCAATTTTTAAAGCCTCTGCCCAGAAGCTGTGAGGCAATTTGCTAGATAGTAACATGGTTCTAGCCATATCCTCAAGAGTCCTATCTTTCTTTCAACTACTCCATTTTGTTGAGGAGTCCTAGGGGCAGAGAAATTATGATCTATACCATTTTCATCACAGAATTCAGCAAACTTGGAGTTTTTAAATTCAGTTCCATGATCAGACCTAATGGATGCAAGTTGATTTCCTAATTGTTTTTGAGTTTTTCTAACAAATGCAGTAAACATGTCAAATGCTTCATCTTTGGAAGTTAGAAATAGAACCCAGGTAAATCTAGAATAGTCATCAACAAGCACCATTACATATTTCTTTCCACCTCTGCTCATGGTTCTCATTGGACCACAGAGATCCATATGGACCAGTTCCAATGACTTGGTTGTGTTTACCATTTTCTTGCTCTTGAACGATGATCTTACCTGCTTCCCCCTTGCACATGCCTCACAAACTTTGTCTTCCTTGAACTTGATGTTGGGTAACCCTATCACCAAGTCCTTAGAGACTAATTTGTTTAGCTGATTCAGACTGGCATGACCAAGTCTTTTGTGCCACAGGAGGGGATCATTAACCAACACACTTAGGCAAGTGATTTCATTTTCTGAGAGAGTGGACAAATCTACAATGTAAAATATTATTTACTCTCTTTCCCTGCAAAACAATCTTGTCAGTGGTAAGATTTATCACAAAGAATTTAGTAGAGGTGAATACTACTAGGTTACCTCTGTCACACAGTTGTGACACACTAATCAGGCTATATTTCAAGTCATCTATCAAGTAGACATTCTCAATGGAGTGAGAGTCTGTCTTTCCTTCCTTTCCAACCCCAATGATCTCACCTTTCTTTCCATTACCAAAGGAGACATTACCTCCTTTTAAGTCCTCAAGTGAAAGGAATTGGTCCTTGTTCCCAGTCATATGTTTTGAGCAGCCACTATCCATATACCATATTTGGCTACTTCCTTTCACTTGGACCTGCAAAAAGAAATCAAGGGTTAGTCTTAGGAACCCAAACTAGTTTGGGTCCCTTTCTATAGGCAAAAGGATGAATCAAATTCTTTCTTGCCCACCCAGGCAGCTTATTTTTTTCTTGAACAAAGGCTTTGTTCTTTTGACTGGCCTTTACTTTTGCATTACATTCATTTTTGTAATGACCAGTCTTGCCACAGTGTGTGCATATTTTATTCTCAGGAAGTGTGAGGTACTTGCTTTTAGGGTCCCACTTTGGTGCTTGAGTCCCATAGCCAAGTCCTCTTTTGTTGCTACTGTGGTGCTCTTGCAACCAAGAAAGTGCATCAGAAGCCTTGTTCCATTTGCAAGTTCTGTCTAGTTCATGCTTCACTTTTCCTAGATCTTCTTTTAGGACTTTAATCAATTCGTCTTTCTTATACAACTCATCCTTCATTTTTCCTAAGTTTTCCTCTAAAGTGAGATATGTGTGATCAACTTTCTTCTTTCCTGGTCCTAGTTTCAATTTTAAGTTTTCAGACCTAAGTTCTAGGACACTAGTGTCAAGTTGAAGAACCTGCTTCTTTAACTCAGCATTTTTGCTATCACTCTCATTAGCCCTAGACTCTAGACTTTTGCATTTTGCTTTTAGGATCACATATTCTCTAGACAGATCTTCCTTTTATTGTTAATTATCTCAGACTCATCAATGAAGTCTAGTAATAGCTCAGCCAGCCTTTCTTTAGACAGAAATTTAATCTTGTCTTTGAGATGAAGAATACTTACCTCTCGTTCATCATCTGATTCTCCGATGGCCATAAGAGCCTGTTCATCTCCAGCTTCATCCTCTGAGTCCTCATCTGATGTTTCTCCCCAGGCTGCAACCATAGCTTTTGTTGATCGTTTGTTCCTCTTTGGTTGAACGTGTTCCTTCTTCATGTTCCTTCGTTCAGCCCTTTCTTTCTTCCACTCAATTTCCCATTGAGGACAGTTCTTGATCATGTGATCGGTCTTACCACACTTGTAGCAACCCTCATTGGTTTGTTTCTCAGGAGCCCTTGGTTTGTTGAAGGTTGTACCTCTTGAAGAACCCTTTCCTCTCATCAGGTACTTTTTGAAATCTCTTGTGATCATATCCATTTCATCATCCTCCAGATCTGAACCTTCAGCAATTCTGAGAGCCAAACTTCTTTCCTTGTTGGGTGTATCCATCTTCATGGTTTGCCTTCTCAGTTCATAGGTAGTAAGATTTCCAATTAGTTCATCCAGCTTGAGGGTGGCAATATTTTTAGATTCCTGAATAGCAGTGATTTTGCTTTCCCATGAGACTGGCAGAACCCTTGTCAAGATTTTCTCAACCTTGTCTTCTTCAAGAATAATCCTTCCGAGAGACTTAAGTTCATTTGTCAGTGTAGTGAACCTAGTATACATCTCTTGGATAGTTTCTCCTTGCTTCATAGTAAAATTTTCATATTGAGAATACAGCAGTGTTCCTCTAGACCTCTTCATTGAGGTGTTCCTTCATGAGCCACTTGCAAAGTGTCCCAGATTTCCTTAGCAGTGGTACAACTTTGAATTCTGCTGTACTCGTCTAGACCTAGTCCACATACAAGCCATTTCTTTGCTTTGGCATTTTTCTCCCACTTCTTCAGGTTTTCATCAGTGCAATCAGCTCTTGTTTTGGACACATCAACTCCTTCAACATTCTTCTTTGTGGTTGCTAGGGGACCATCCGTGACTATGTCCCAGAGTTCATAGTCTTCCCCTATGATGTGATCTCTCATCCTGTTCTTCCACCAAGAATAGTACTGACCATTGAAAAGTGGAGGTCTAGCAGTGGATTGCCCTTCCCAGTTCCCAGGTGGTGCACTCATGTTGATCTTCTCCTAAGGTGTTAGCCTCTTCAAGGATAACCTACTCTAATACCAATTGATGTTTTAAGCGTCAACACCACACAAGAGGGGGGGGGGGTGATTTGTATGGTACCCAATTTTCGCTCTAGAAGAACCTGGTTTTCTAGATGTACTAACTACTACTGTTTGCGGAATAATAAATACAGAAAATAAAGAACACAGAGATTTTTATGTGGAAAACACCTGGCTCAAAAGGTGAAAAAACCACGACCTACTACTCAGTAGGATTTTCCCAAACTTCCACTAAAATCACTGAGCCAAAATAGCATTTACAAAACTCTTGTAAACCTAAGGATTGAACTCTAATCCCGTTATGGCACACAACCTCAACTGTTGTGACAACTTCAAGTTAACTCTAACTTGAATACTCAAAGTACCTAATACAATTGCTTCTATGAAAGCTGAAAGGTACAAGTTTAAATCACCTACTACAATTGAACTAGAACAAAAGAAAGACACAATGGAATTGGTTCTTCTATCTTGTCCAAGTAGCTTCAGGAATGCACACTTAAATCTCACATAAGTTGCTTGCAAAATTGCCTCGCTCTTTTGCTCTCAATTTAGTTTAACTTCTGCGTCTGTGCAATGCCTGTAAAAGAGACAAATCACTGTTATTTAATGTGATCTTCCATCGAAGTTGAGTCCTTGAACAACACAACCTCTAACCCTATCCTTTATCCGGATTGTGTTCTCTTCTCATAAGGAGACTTTCTCTCCTTATCCCATATGCAACCTTTTCGATTAGTTCAGGAGATATTGCTGCTTGATCAATGGACTTATCTCCTTCACGTGCATCTCACATGTATAGGATGACAAACACTGTGCTTCACATGATGGACCTGTTCCATGACTGAGTTCATTTTTCATTCTTCAAAACTTCACCTGTTTCTGGGCCAACAATTAGAGATCCTGTTCCTTAGGATTTACACTTATCATTTTTCAGCATGTCCATTTCACTATCATACCACTTAGCAATTCCTGCGTTAAATGTATTAATAATCGGTATTTCTGCAATCATGTTCCTACTGCCATGTACACTTAGAAATCCTGTTTAGGCTAAACAACATTAACGAATATATCATCTCTGCATGCCCTAGTAACTGTAATATTTTTGCATATAGAAATCCTGTTTAGGATTCTGCATATATACATCATTCCACACCTCTTTTCGTTTAGATACCATGTCTTTAGGATCTCACTTATATTCGCTTAAGCACACTTAGGCTAATTACGAATGCATGAAAAGGAATAAAACAATTTCATTAAGTCTTTACAACTAATTGGCCATAATTTCTATGTGCTGAACACCTAGAACAACATGTTTAGGTAATAACAATAGTCTCCAACTATCAGTAATCCTGAATAACTACTGAATCCTGTTCACGCCTAGGCGAGCCTTAGGTAATTACTTAAATAAAACTGGAACTGCCTCTGTTTAATTATCAACTGCTACAACCAACAGACAGGCTTGATTCGGACTTCTTTTCTGAGTTATATAATAAATCTGGTTCTGACTCAAACACCCTGCTTTAGGATTTAAAATTCAGACCTTAACTGTGTTTAAGTCATGCTGCTTATATGCATTATTTGCGGAGGTATACATGAGCCTTTTAATTGTTTATATGTTTCCCCTCTAAATGCAGTTCTACTTATTTTGTATGTCACCTGAACATTTTACCTTTAAACCTAAGAGTCATCTTAGAACCTCCTTCTTATAGGAATAGTAGTCCTAAATTCCTCCGGGGCTTATAGGAATGGGGCGGGTAACAGCATGCAATAGAGATCGACACCAATCCTCACTTTAATACCTTCACGGGGTGGGAAGGGTAGATATGGATATGATGAACGGTGCGCTAGTACCACGTGTAGCCCCTCTTTTGAGGAGTGATTACCGGGTATTGCATTGATGTGATCCATATTACAAACAAACTTAGGACCCCTTTTTCATTCACAAGCATGCTTAGATTATAACTCTTTTCAAAACCTTGCTTTTATTGTTTTTCAAACACTTGTGTATTTAAATTTAAAATCCCCTATTATTTGAGCCTTATTTGTTTACTTGCTAATTGCAAAAATTCACAAAAAAAAAACTATCTGGCCGGGAACCACACTAGTGGATCCTAAGGGGTGCCTAACACCTTCCCCTTGGGATAATTTCAAGCCCTTACCCTACTCTGGTTATCAAAGTTAGTTGTAGTTGAACCCTATAGGTGCCCTAACGCACCTTAAAAATCGTTAGGTGGCGACTCTTCAAAATACCCAATTCCCAAAAGGAAATGAGTCTTTACACCCAATGAATGTTGAAACCCGTACTCCTCCCCGATGGAAGGGGAAGAAAAAAAAGGGGGCGCGACAGCATGGCCACTCTGCTGGGGATTCTTTTTAGGCTTTTACCATTTCAGATTGTTCTTGTGAATTTGTACCCTCCCTTTATGTGCAATTACTTGTTTAATTTCTTTAAGCATTCAATTTCTTCTTCAAAAGCAAAACTGACGTGTCTTTCTTGTTTCCTTCCTTGCTGCTTTAAATTATAAAAACTGTTGTATTTATTGCTTTCTTAACGTGAAAATACATGTCAACATGCTTTTCAATTGTTGCATAATCATGCTCAACATCATACTCCACTCGTGCCAAACAAATACTATAGCAGCGCTTATAATGAGTGGTTGCACTCTTCCTATATCTTACCCCCTAAATTCGGAAAGGCATATTTACGGTGTCGATCAGCGGTGCGGTCGACAATTCCGAGCCTTCCCCCTTGAGTTGTCCGCTCAAGGGTACCAGTCTAAAACCCCATAGAAACCTTACTCTGTTTAAATTGTGCATGCATCATGGTCAAACCTAGCCGGGTCAGTTATGTTGTTCACATAATGATCCTTTAAGATAGCCTTGTCCAAAAGTCCACTAGGTTTCCCTAAACTCAAACGGACATCATCACGTTCTGTGTATTAATTTTGAGAACTAAATACCAATATGCTAATCATGAATGTATAAATAGTCGAGTCTGGTGGGGGTAAGGTCTAACCCTTTTGCTTTGCAGAGAATGAGGCATGAGGTCCCCAGCTTAGGAATGGTTAACATACCCACACTTTTGCTAGACTGGTGGAGGAATCTTCCATCGGATGATCAGATGAATGAATGGAAAGAAAGGGCCGTCAAGGCTAGTGAAAAGCTAGATTATCTGGAATACAGCCTGTTAGAATTGGAAGGAAAAGTGAGGAAAAGAGTCAACGACTGCCAGAGCGTTGAGGGAAACGAAGAAAGACATCTAGCGAAGGCATTCTTACTAATGAGCCTACGCGAGCTGGAGGATTTGATCAACAAGAACATTCAACCTGAGGAAGGTTCTTCTGGGACCAAATAGGCTTGATTTATTTTCGCTTTTTCTTAAGATGTAATAATGCCAAGTGCCAATAATAACTCATTTTTATCATTATTTTAGTATCGTTTTGGGATTCATCTGTTCTTACATTATGAAATGAAGCATTTATTAGCATTAAAAGTTCTCCAAATCAATTTGTCGCTAGGCCTACCTCGGGCACAAAGAGGCTCCCAAATTAGGACACGCTTTACATTCCTGCACTACGTGTTTAAATATTGCAATTCTTTTTATGACCCTCACTAACTTGGTTACCTTTTTTTGTTTTATTTCTGTTTTGTTATTCCCCTCCCCAAAGGTTAGTTCATGCACTCTGGCAACATCATCTTATTCCACGAGATCCTGGGGCCCTCCACCCACTCCTCCTCTTAGTCCTGTTAAGAACAATAACAAAAGCAAGATGGAAGATTTGAACAACATCAGAAAAGAGAACGCAACAGCAGAGGCCACTAATGGCCATGGTATTCGGGTTCCCGATGAAAATGTGTCACAACTTGAACAGAAATTATTGAAGTTTCAGGAAGAGCTCAATCAGGTTCGGAATCTGGCTAACCTATCATTCTCCCTCAGCACCCCGGACGCCAACTTACCCAATGTTCAAAACCCCACACTTCCTCAAATTATCCCAAAACAACAAAATCATCCCATTGCTCTGCCAAAGAACCATTGCAACACTTGCCATACCCCAAACAATGCTCCACTACACATCCCAGAACCTCAAAACTCCGCAAATGATCATTTCCACGCCCATACGCCAGGCCACCATAACACTCCCATCTACGTGGAGACCATGCTACACTCCACCCAACCTGTATCTTGCACACCTGAGTTTGATGAAAAGGATCTGTTCATTAGAAACTTGGCCGAGGAACACAAGAAACTAACCAGCCGAATTCAGGGCGTCGAAGGAAGCAAAGGGATCGAAGGGTTGAACTATGAGGACCTCTGCATACAACCTGATGTCGAACTGCCTGAGGGGTACAAACCTCCTAAGTTCGAAATATTTGATGGTACAGGTGATCCAAGGGTCCATCTAAGGACATACTGCGACAAACTAGTCGGGGTAGGAAAAGATGAAAGGATCCGCATGAAACTGTTCATGAGGAGTCTGAAAGGAGATGCGCTATCTTGGTACATCAACCAAGATCCCAAGAAGTGGTCGAGCTGGGTAGGTATGGCATCTCACTTTATGGATAGGTTCAGGTTTAATACAGAGAATGCGCCAGACGTGTTCTATATCCAGAATCTGAAGAAGAAGCCCACAGAAACGTTTCGCGAGTATGCTACTTGCTGGAGGTCCGAAGCTGCTAAGGTCAGACCCACCTTAGAAGAAGAACAAATGAACAAGTTCTTTGTCCGGGCTCAGGACCCGCAATACTATGAACGGTTGATGCTGATTGAGAACCATAAGTTTTCCGACATTATCAAACTGGGCGAAAAAATTGAAGAAGGTATCAAAAGCGGTATGGTTACAAACTTTGAGGCCTTGCAAGCTACAAATAAGGCCTTACAGCCCGGTGGTGTGTCCAAGAAAAGGGACGTAGGGGCCGTGATGGTTGTACAAAGGACTAAGTCTCCCCTAAAATACCAAACTTACCCAACACCTCCACTCACATACCATCCCATCCCAAATTACCAAGAACCTTCACCATCATACCAAGCTCCACCACCAACTTATCAGTCACCTCCACCTCCTATATATCAACCTACTTTACCCAGATACTCCCAACCCGCTCATGTCTGCCAAACCTATAATGCTCAATCGTCCCACTATCAGTCACCTCCTGCACGCCAAAACTTTCCTAGACCTCGACCTAATTTTGATCGCAGACCTCCAAAACAATATACAGCCATCGTCGAACCTATTGACCAGTTGTATGAGAGACTCAAAGATGCTGGTTATGTCACCCCCATCCCTGCTGCAACCCCTGAGAATCCTTCTCAGTGGGTTAACCCAAACAAGTCCTGTGCATACCACTCCGGCATGAAAGGACACACCATCGATGAATGCCGCTCCTTAAAAGACAAGATACAGTCTTTGATTGATAACAAAGTCATTGTGGCAAAGGAAGCCGCTCCAAACGTCCGCAACAACCCTCTGCCGGACCATAAAGGTGGGGGTATCCACATGATTGAAGTAGAGGACGACGGGGATCCCGAGGGATCCATCGGGTTGATCGTAGAAGGCGATGACCCAAAGGAACCAGCAGTTACTCTCAATCCGATTATAGTCCAGATCCAACCGTCTGAGGATGCTGAGGTGAATATGTCCATACCACTTGAGTTTGAAGCAGCACCATCCGCAAAGGCACCGGCACCAGTTGAGGTTGAACTCGCGTCTCCAACGAATGCACCCGCACCATTTGAGGTTGCAGTCCTGCCGCCCAAGGCACATGTTCCATTTGAAGTAAGGATAGCCGCGCCTATCCCAGTGGCAATGCCGACCATGACACCATTCCATACAAAAGTTGTACCCTGGGACTATACATCCGAGGCTAGGAGGAAATGAAAGGTCAGGTTCGAAGAGACTGTCGCAGCGCAGGGTATGACAAGAACTGGTAGAGTCTATACCCCTGAACATCTGGCTAAGTCAAGCAAGCAGGCCTCCAACCGGCCACCCATCATTGAGACAGGACCAGACGACCTTTGGAGAAAAATACAGGCCAAGGAGTATTCGGTCATCGACCAGTTATACAAGACGCCAGCACAAATCTCCACTCTCTCTTTGCTGCAAAATTCTGAGGCGCACAAGAATGCTCTGCTAAAGGTGCTGAGTGAAGCTTACGTACCAAGCAACATCACTAGCGGGGAAATGGCTAACATGGTAGGACAAGTGCTGGAGAGCCATAAGATCACCTTTCATGAGGACGAGCTGCCACCTGAAGGGCTGGGGCACAACAAGGCACTGCACATCATCCTGCAATGCGAGGAATATTTCATCACCAGAATCCTGATCGATGGGGGTTCCAGCCTTAACATATGTCTGTTGGTGACGCTCAAGAAGTTGGGTAAAGGGCTGCACGAGATAAAGGATGGAGCAATCAACGTGAAATCTTTTGATGGTTCCCAGAGGTCCACCATTGGTGAGATTATTCTATGGTTGTAAATGGGACCGACCTGGTTTGATGTTGATTTCCAAGTAATAGATGTGCCAGCGTCTTACAACTTGCTGCTAGGATGTCCATGGATTCACGCTGCTGGGGCCGTAGCACCAACACTACATCAAGCAGTGAAATTCGAATGGAATCACCAAGAGGTGATCATTCACGCGACGGTAGCAACCCTATATACTGTCGCCAGACCATTCCGGCAATCGAGGGAAGATGGAAACTAGGCGGAGAAACTTACCACCACATCGAACGGGTCAATGCTGTCGACAAAGACAAATGGTGGGATAACAAAATCGAGAGTATACTGAACTGGAGTGGGTACGATCCTGGCAAGGGACTCGACAAGAACCTCCAAGGAATCGCTAAGCCTATAAAACTCAAGAAACATGGCACTACCTTCGGTTTGGGATATGATTACACCTGGGAAGAATTCAACAATTGGTCGCCACCATGGCGCGGTCCTCACTACCCACTGGAGCAGCCAATACCGCGTTTGGAGCAGACTTTCCAACAGGCCGACATTGTTTATGGGTCAGATGAAGAAGAGGCACTGGCAGCGGTGAAGAACTTGTTCCTAGAGGACAATGACATGGACTGTTGTGTTATTCTCAAGTAGGAGGGGGAGGAAGGCCCTTCCATACAGGCTGTGAGCAGAGGGGCACGCCTCAGTAACTGGACCATCAGGACAACCAGAGCCCGACGAGCCTCGGGGTAGCAAGGCTAAAACAAGCATTATCCATTGTTTTTACTAAATGATTTTCTTTTCGCATTTTTTCAATTTCCGCAATAAGATCTTCAATGTTCAAAACAATTATTCAATTTATCAAAAGCATGTTTGATTTTTCTTATGAATTAATATTTATTTCTATCTTTTTCCTCCTTACTTTACTTATACAGCATTACTATTACTTATCTTGATGAACCAATGACTGTGACATGCAATGAGACAATGCAACAAATGAGTATTGATTCAGAGGAAGATGACATACCTAATGAGATTGTCAAAGAAGTTGAGGACTTCGAGAACAGACCTAAGGCCAACCTGGATGAAACCGAAATTGTCAACCTGGGAGATGCAGAAAATGTCAAGGAAACGCGAATCAACATTCACCTATCGCCATCGGAGAAGAAAAAATACACAAAATTTCTAAAAGAGTATGAGGACATATTCGCCTGGTCGTATGATGACATGACTGGTCTGAGTACGTCTATTATAGCTCACAAACTGCCAACCAATCCAACGTGTCCACCGGTAAAGCAAAAGCTCAGAAAGTTCAATCCGGATATGAGTCTGAAAATCAAGTAAGAAGTCACCAAGCAGATCAAAGCTAAGGTTCTCAGGGTGGTTGAGCACCCGACATGGTTAGCCAATATCGTGCCAGTACCAAAGAAAGACGGGAAGGTCCGAGTCTGTGTCGACTACCGGGATCTCAACCGGGCCAGTCCAAAAGACGACTTCCCTTTGCCGAATATACACATCCTGATTGATAATTGCGCCAAGCATGAGCTGCAGTCATTTGTAGATTGTTTCGCTGGTTATCATCAGATCTGGTTGGATGAAGAAGATGCTGAGAAAACGCCTTTCATTACGCCGTGGGGAATGTACTGTTACAAGATGATGCCATTTGGCTTGAAGAATGCAGGGGCCACCTACATGAGGGCCATGACTACCATTTTCCATGACATGATACACAAAGAGATAGAGGTATATGTTGATGATGTTATTATCAAATCCAAGAAGGCCACTGACCACATAGAAGATCTGAAGAAGTTTTTCAATAGACTACGGAGGTACAAGCTGAAACTAAACCCCGCAAAATGTGCATTTGGGGTTCCTGCTGGGAAGTTGTTGGGGTTTATTGTGAGTTGCCGAGGAGTAGAACTGGATCCATCGAAGGTCAAAGCCATTCAAGAATTACCACCGCCAAAGAACAAGAAAGATGTGATGAGTTTCTTGGGAAGGCTGAACTACATTAGCCGATTCATAGCACAGTCTACAGTTATCTGTGAGCCAATCTTTAAGATGTTAATGAAGGACGCCGCTACCAAATGGACCGATAACTGCCAAAAGGCCTTCGACGGAATCAAGGAGTACCTGTTAACACCACCAGTCTTAGTTTCGCCCGAGCCAGGGAGACCCTTATTACTCTACCTTGCAGTGTTAGACGGAGCTTTCGGCTGCATTCTGGGGCTACATGATGAAACAGGGAGAAAGGAACAAGCCATCTATTATCTCAGTCAGAAGTTTACCCCGTACGAGGCCCGATATTCTCTATTGGAACGCACCTGTTGTGCTTTGACTTGGGTGGCTCAGAAGCTGAGACATTACTTCTGCACCTATACTACATATCTCATATCAAGGATGGATCCTTTGAAGTACATCTTTCAGAAGCACATGCCCGCTGGCAAGCTAGCCAAGTGGCAAATCCTGTTGAGTGAGTTCGACATTGTTTACGTAACTCAGAAAGTGGTCAAGGGACAAGCACTGGCAGACCACCTCGCTGAGAATCCCGTGGATGGAGAATATGAACCCCTGAAAACGTATTTTCCTGATGAAGAGGTATCATTCATAGGAGAAGACATTGCAGAATCCTATGATGGTTGGAGAATGTTCTTCGATGGAGCAGCAAACTTCAAAGGAGTTGGCATAGGAGCAGTATTGATATCAGAAACCGGCCAGCATTATCCAGTGTCCGCCAAGCTCAAGTTTCCCTGCACCAACAATATGGCCGAGTATGAAGCTTGCATCTTAGGACTCAAAATGGCCATTGACATGAACGTTCAAGAGCTGCTAGTAATTGGAGATTCAGACTTACTTATACATCAGGTACGAGAAGAATGGGCAACCAAGAACTCCAAGATACTCCCGTATCTGCATCATGTATAGGAATTGAGAAAGAGGTTCACGAAGATGGAATTCCAACATGTTCCCAGAATCTAAAATGAGTTCGCCGATGCATTGGCTACCCTATCATCTATGATATAACATCCAGACAAGAATTTCATTGATCCCATTCCAGTGAAAATCCATAATCAGCCAGCTTACTGTGCCCATGTTGAAGAAGAAGCAGACGGAAAGCCTTGGTTTCATGATATCAAGGAATACTTGGCAAAAGGAGAGTACCCAGAGCTTGCGAATCCTACTCAGAAACGCATACTTCAGAGATTTTCCAACAACTTCTTTCACAGCGGAGGAATCCTGTATAGGAGGACTCCTAATTTGGGATTATTAAGGTGTGTCGGCGCAAAAGAAGCATCCAAGCTGCTAGAGGAAATTCATGCTGGGACTTGCGGTCCACATATGAACGGTTTTGTTTTAGTAAAGAAGATACTCCGGGCTGGCTACTTCTTGACGACTATGGAGACAGACTGCATCTAGTATGTCCGGAAATGCCACCGCTGTCAAATACATGCAGATATGATAAAGGTACCTCCGAGCGAGCTCCAGAAACCAAGCTCACCATAGCCATTCGCTGTTGATACCCAATTTTTCCCTAAGTATTTTTTCTTGCAAATACTTTCAAAATAGCATATATAAGTATGCCCAAGTGTTTTAGTATTTTTCCTAATTTTTAAAGGATTTTTAAATCAATTTATTGCCTATTTTAGCAGTACTAAAATCAATAATTATTCCCAAAATTATCATTTTTGGTGAATAACTTATTTTATTCTCATACCAAAATGTAGCTAGGGTAATTTTTATACATTTTTACAAATTTATTTGGTATTTTAAAAGCCAAATTGTATGTAATTGTAATTTTAGCCTATTTTAAGAATTAATAGCATTTTATAATTAAGAAATTAGTTCCAATATTTTTAAATTAATATTTATATATTATTAACTGATCAAGTACTTTTAATTTGCTTTCAAAATCATTTTTACTATTTTTATAAAATGAAAGGGGGAAGACTTCTATTTAAAATTTGGCCTCATTTCGTTTCAATTGCAGCCCCATTACATTTCGATTATAGCCACATTGACCCCTCCTAATTGACCCAATTTTGAATCCCAACCGGACCAGCCCAATTCCATACCCTTAACCCGTTTTAATTACCCGACCCAAACCCCTGTTAATCCACGCTGTTGATCAATCTGATCAACGGCCACGATCTTCCCTTACCATTTTAATTCTCCCAAACCCCCAACCCTAACTCATTTCACTCTATCAGCCGCCCCTGAATTCCTTTCCTCTCTCAAACTCTCTCAAACTCTCTCGAAGGTTCTTGAAGCCCTAATCGTCTTCTACCATGATTCAACCTCAATCTCACCAGAATCCATGGCCTCTCAGGCCATGGATGGCCTATACTCACCTCCCTCCGCTCTTGAACGCTTGTTGTTCGAAGTTTCGAGGTCTGACCTCGATGGTGTCTGTTCAGATCTCCTCTGATTCAAGGTTCCATGGCCTCTTCGGCTTTGCTCCAGCGTATCCAAAGCATTTCGAGCCTGGTTCTGACTCATCCGACTTAGATCGGACCTTTTCCAAGCCTTTCTCGCTTTAGGGTTCCTCTGAAACCCTAGCTATTCAAGGTTTTCTCAGTTTGTTTTCTTAAATCGGTTCTAATCTGTGCTCTACTTGAGTTCTTAAACGTTTTCCCAATTTTTTCTTTCAAAAATTACTTCTCTTCGATTTAGGGTTTCTGAAAAAACTCACATTGTTCTCCGACTTTTCTTCTCCTTTGTGTATATTTGTCACGCATGTGCTTCCACTGCTTTCTTGGTTTTTCTACTATATATGTTCTTCTGTGCCTTGTTTTTCTACTGTGTTTATACACCATGCTTACATGTTCGTCCTACTATGTTTTCCTATATGTCTTGTTGATATATTTTTCTGTTATTTTGTGTTCTCCTACTGTATGTATCTTCTACTGAGTTCTTAAGTTCTTTGATAGCCTTATACTGGACCTTGTTTGAGTTCTCTTTAAATGTGTTTCTTCTACTGTTTTCTTAAGTGTTATACTATCGCTTTTCTCTTCTGAACCCTGTTTAAGTCCCTTCTAAAGGGTTTTTCTTGAACATGTTCCTTCTACTCTCATTATGCTTCGAATCAGTTTCTTCACTTTGCTGTTTCAAACTTGCTATTGTATCTGTTTGTTTTCTCATAAGTCTCTGAAAGAGACCTCTGAACCTGTTTCAATTATTTGTCTACTCCTCTCCGTATCTGATTCGAGTTGGAAACCCTAGGATTTGGGGTTTTGGCATGTTTTGATCTTGTGTTTGGACTAGGGTTCTATTTTGGAACCCTGGACTCTCTCAGACTCACTCTGAGTCTATAAACTGAGCTTGAACTTCTTTGTTTATGACTCTAAACTTTTTCTATGCTAGACTCTTCTATTGATTGGTATGACAGTTCTTCGTACTTGAGCATGGCTGTTTGTTTTTACACGTGTGATGAATCCTTTCTTCCAAAAAGGTTTCCAACTTTTGATTGATTCAGAATCCTTTTTCTTAGGTTTAATTGATTAGTACTGATTTTCCTTAAGTCAAGATCTTTCCCATCTTCCTGACCTGGTTCATTCACATGAAATCTTTGATTTCTGATTTTACTGGCTGTTGATTGATTGTCTTTCCTTATTTTGCACAAACCGTGTGATTTTACTGGCTGTTGATTGGAAAAGTGTTTGATCAACCTCTTTCCTTAATTATTTTACCCGTTTGAAATCAGAATCCCTTAACTAAAGGGAAACTTCTGTAATTGATTGACAACTGATTTTTTTTATTCTCCTACCTTATTCTGCTTGCCTTCTACACTATAAAAAGGCACGACTCCTTTCTCACCAACAACCTTGAATTCGACACTTTTCAAACAACCTCGAATTCAACTTTTCAGACACTTTCAATTACACACTCTCAATTCAACACTTTTACACTACTCAATCTCATAGTTCTCTTCTAAAATCATAGTGTTATAACTGCTTGCTTGCACTTTGGCTTTACAAGACTACTGCTTTCTCTTCTTTTGTTTCCCTGAAACTGGTGTGTTCTAGTTTGGTTTTCAGCCTATGTTTAATGTTAATTAGCATGTCAATTCCTTTGCATATGTTTCTACTGTGAATCCCTGCACCCCTGTCTGCTTTACTGTCTATGTTTAATGTTAATTAGCATGTCAATTCCTTTGCATATGTTTCTACTGTGAATCCCTACACCCTTGTCTGCTTTACAACCTATGTTTAATGTTAATTAGCATGTCAATTCCTTTGCATATGTTTCTACTGTGAATCCCTGCACCCCTGTCCCCTACTATGTATTTGAGTTGAAGTTCAGAACATGGCAACATCCAAATTGTTGCTCATGTTTGGACTTGATCCCTTAGGGGATCCAAACTCCCAAACAATATGTCTAACAGGCTAGTTGGGGTGTGCCAGCACTTCCAATTGCTAGGTATGACCACCGGCCTATCTTTGATTTTCCCCCAGAATCCCTTTTCTGCACTTACACTCATTCCTAGTTTCTAAGTTCTGCCCCCCTCCTGTGAGCCTTGCCTTGGGACCTTGAGCTCCCTCTGAACTTGGACACTTGAGGGCTAGCTCTTCCACACTGCACTATGACTCAATCTTGTATTTGGGTGTAAGCACTGTCCGGAGTCCATGAGGCTCTTGGGAACTCTGACACACCCAAATGAGAAAGGCTTTGGATTTTGGTCTTTGGAGTTGGTTTACTTCATGCTTCAGGCAGGAAACCTGAATCATGCTCTCATTGGTTGTAAATTCTTTTTAGTTTCTCTGATGTAATTTTACCTTTTCTTATTTATTCTTGGCTGTAATAACTTGTAATAACTATTGGGGCTTTTAGTGAAAAGGGGAGGGTAAATCATGCATGCAAAAAGGGGTAGATATCATGTTCATAGGTGATTATTATACTTCTGCACTTATATCCTGCTTTCAACTTTCGTTTCTGTATTGCATATAGATACCATGTCTATAGGTTACGCATTTCATATAGAAACCATGTCTATAGGTTATGTATTTCAATAGAAACCATGTCTATAGGTTCTGCATTTCATATAGAACCCATGTCTATAGGTTCTGCAGTTCCGCATCATATAGAGACCATGTCTATAAGTCATCTCCAAACGCTGCATATTATATAGCTAACATGCCTATAGGACTTCCTGAATTTCGCATCATCATCTCTCATTAGGCAAACCTGTTTATAGGTTTAAAATAACTAACAACATTTAGATACCATGCCCATAGGACTTCTGCACTCCTGTTTCGGTTGTAAAAATGTTTTAAAATCAATAGCACCTAGAAAGCATGCCTATAGGAGTTTTCAACTAAATCTGAATCATCTATTTTGCCTATAAGTCTAAATCAGTAGTAGCAAATGCTTAACATCTGCAGAATTTATGTTTTTAACAAGTCCTCTTCTTTAAAATCAGTATACTTCTCTTCTGGAACTAATAGATATCATGCCTATAGGTTTTCGTTAATCAGATTCTTATTAACTACAACCAGTAGGCAGGCTTGATTCGGGCTTCTTATCTGAAATATGTAATAGATCAGTCTACCACAACTCTTAAGTTTAATAAGACCTAAATAGTACGTGTAAAAGACATGCTAAACTATATGCTTCTCTTTGTTTTTAAGGAGGTTTGTCTGAGCCCTTTCTATCTGTTGTGTTTCTTCCCCATATTTGTTACATATGTGTTTTGATTATCGCCTTAGAATTTTTTCCTTTGAAACCATAAAACCTCACATCCCTTCCCTTTAGGATTAGTAGTCCCAAATACCTCCGGGACTGATAGGATTGGGGCGGGTCGTAGCATGCAATAAGAAAACGAGACCATTCGGTGTTTTAATACCTTAACGGGGTGGGAAAGGGTAGATATGGATATGATGACCACGCGATAACACCACGTGTATAAACGGTTACCGGGTGTTGTCTGGGGTGATTCATATTATTTATAAACCTAGGACCCCCCTCCCTTTACTTGTATGTTTTATTCAGAATTTCAAAACTACTTTTTTTTTCCTCAAATTTCAGCTTCTTTAACTGCTTCTAACTTCAATTTACTTGCAGCAATTATATGAAATTTCTTCTCTTTTACCCGTTTATTCTGAGTTTCAAAATTGCTTTTCTTCTCAAATTTCAGCTTCTTTAACTTCGTTTAACTTCGAATTACTTGCAATAATTATGTGAACCCCCCCCCCCATATTTGTAACTCTTATTTGTCTACTTGTTATTTGCACTTAAAGTCACGATTATAGCATGGCCGGGAATCACACTAGTGGATCTTGAGGGGTGCCTAACACCTTCCCCTCGGGATAATTTCAAGCCCTTACCCAATCTCTGGTTTTCTAAATCAAAACTCTTCTGAGTGTCCTAATGCACTTAATCATTAGGTGGCGAATCTTCAATTTAAACCCAATTCCCAAAAGGAAACGAGTTGTCCGCCCAAATGTCATAAACCCGATTTCGGGAGAAAAAGGGGGCATCGACAGCATGGCGACTCTGCTGGGGATTTCTTTAAGGCTTTTACCATTTCATGCTATTTGTGACTTTATGCTTCTTTATATGTCTTTATTTGTTTAAATGCCTTTAAGTATTTTTCTTCTTCTACCGCGAAACTGCCTTGGCTTTTTTTTTTTGTTTCTTTCCTTTATTTCTCTTAATCTTTCCTTTATCGCTTTCCTTTAATACTGTTGTAAATTATGAGAAACTGTTGTAATTATTACTTTATGAACGTGCAAATACGTGACAACTTGTTTGATCATTGTAACTGCATATTCAACATCATATTCCACTCGTGCCAAACAAAAGACCATAGCAACGCTTAGAATGAGTGGTTGCGCTCTTCCGATATCATCACCCCTAAATCCGGCAAAGGCATATTTGCGGTAAAATCAGTCGATCAACGGTGTACTCGATGGTTCCGTGCCTTTCCCTCTTGAGTTGTCCGCTCAAGGGTACCAGTCTAATACCACATAGAAACCTTACTCCGTTTAATTGTACATGCATCATGGTCAAACCTAGCCGAGTCAGTTATGTTGTCCGCATAATGACTCTTTAAGATAGCCTTGTCCAAAGTCCACTAGGTTTCCTTGAAACCCAAACGGACCTTATCACGTTCTGTGCATTTATTTGGAGAACTAAAGTGCTTATATTCCAATTATTGATATTTAGTAGTCGAGTCTGGAGGGGGTAAGGGCCTAACCTTTTTTTCTTGCAGAAATATGAGGCACGAAGTCCCCAGATTCGACATGGTCATCCACATTCACCCCAAATTGCTAAACTGGTGGGGAGATCTTCATTCCAGCGATTAGGCTCTTGTCAGGATATACCTAGGAAACCTACCTTCTCTCCTAGAAATTCAACCCGACAACATAATCATAGGAGCTGCCACTCTATTCTGGGATTGTGATAGGTCGGTATTTTGCTTCGGAGACATTGAGATGGCACCTTTGCTTGAGGAAATAGGAGGAGTGGCTGGAATACCGTGGGAAACTCCGGGCTTGCTGATGCCGGAAAACCGCAAGGGTAGAGGTTTTCTCAAAATGATGGGTCTAAAGAAGAATCCAGACTTGACATGTTTGAAGGAGTCGTACATTCCCTTTGACTATTTGTATGAAAGGTACGGTCACAACAAATCTTACCGTACTTATCCTGACGAGTACGCTCTTCCATCATTGGGGCATATCCATCGAAGGGTCTTTGTCTTCATGTTTTGCTTCTTGGGGATGATAGTGTTTCCAATGAAGAAAGCAAGAATCCATACCAGGCTAGCTATGGTCACAAAACTTTAATGGAAGGAATTGATGGACAACCATTCAGTCTTGTACCAATGATCATTGCAGAAATATACCGAGCCCTAGAAATGTGTCAACAGGGAGCCAAACATTTTGAGGGTTGTAATCTGCTACTTCAACTTTGGCTCATGGAACATCTCCAAAAAGGTGAGTACCGACAGGAAATCCATCGTAGGGACTGGGACGATCATATCGCCTTTCATCACCCAAAGTGAATGAATTACATGCCCAACATGTTCACCCGACCGGAGAATGCTAGAGAATGGGTTGGACTCTTTGACAATCTGACTGAGGACCGAGTGCAATGGATGTTCGAGTGGTTCCCTACTGAAGAATTCATCGTTCGATCCAGGGATGCGCTATTTCTGATACTGATCGGTTTGAGGGGGACCTACCCTTATGTCCCTCTCCGAGTTATGAGACAGGCTGGCAGGAAGCAGGTTATACCAAGGGTCGACAAGATGAATCACTTCCGGGCTGAATTCCAGAATGACGACAGTCCGTACAGGTGCCAAGCTCAGCATATGTGGCACTGCAAAATTGTCTTGGGAAAGGACACCATCGAACCAGATCGCTACCATGCTGGTTGTACCCCACACTATTCAGGCTGGCTGACAATCACAACGGTTTGGGTCAACCCGGGTTTGTTCGAGGTCACAGGATCATCGATGAAAAGGCTGAAGCACAAGTAAATTACAACCAACTACGCAAGAGGATTCAGGAATATGAAAATGAGCACCGGGAAATACAAGAAGCCAATCAAAAACTAATTGAAGAATGGAAGGATATGGCTGTCAGCGCCAACAAACGACTGGTCTGTTTAGAGCGAGGTATAGTGGAACTAGAAAGGAAGTTTCTGAAGAGGGTCAAAGACTGCCCGATTGCTGAAGGAAATGAAGGTGGACATCTGGCCAGAGCTTACCTGCTACTAGGACTGCGCGAGCTGGGAGAACTGTTCGAGGGAGCTAACACTGCCGAATCTGGGGAAGGTCCTTCTGGGACCAAATAGATAAGCATTTTCCTTTTTTGCTTTGAGAAATGTAATAAGGCCTATGGCCACTAGTGACATTTTTATTTCCTGTTATTTAGTGTCGTTCTGGGATTCGTCTACCTTTTTATCAATAAAATGAGGCATTTAGCATTCTAAGTTCTCCAAATTAACTTGTCGCTAGGCCTACCTTGGGCACAATAAGGTCCCCAAAATTAGGATGCGCTTTATATTTCCTGCACTACGTGTTTAAATATTGCAACAATTTTTCCTTCCTTATGATCCTTACTGACTTATCACCTTTTTGTTTTTACTTTTTGCTTATTCCCCTCCCCAAAGGTTAGTTCGTGAACTCTGACAACATCAGCATACTTTACAAGATCCAGGGGCCCTCCACCTACTCCTCCTCCCAGTCCCGCCAGACACAAAAGCAAAAGAAGAATGGAAGATTCAAACAACTCAACTGAACGGGTAGAGGTCACTCGTGGTGCTATGATCCCCAAGGAAAATGCCTCTCAAATAGAACAAAAACTACTGAAATTCCAAGAAGAGCTTGATCAAGTCCGGAATTTGGCAAGTCTGTCATTTTCCCTTACCACTCCAGAAGTTACCTTCCCAAATACTCAGAATACCATACCTCCACAAAGCATCCCAAAGCAGCCCGCTCCTCACTACCACTGCAATACTTGCCACACTCCCAACAATGCTCCACTGCTCATCCCGGAACCTTTGAACTCTACAAATGACCACTTCCACACCCAACACAACACCCCCATCTACGTGGAGACTGTGCCACATTTTACCCAGCCCACCTCAAACACACCCGAGTCCGATGATAAGGACTTGCTCATCAGAAATCTAGCCAAAGAGCTTAAGAAGTTGACCATCAGAATTCAAGGCGTTGAAGAAAGTAAGGAATTGAGGGGCTAAACTATGAAGATCTATGAATACAGCCCGATGTCGAACTGCCCGAGGGGTACAAACCTCCCAAGTTCGAAATGTTTGATGGTACAGGGGATCCCAGGGTTCAGTTGAGAACATACTGCCACAAGCTAGTCGGAGTAGGAAAAGACGAGAAGATCCGCATGAAGCTTTTCATGAGGAGCCTGAAAGGAGGTGCTCTGTCTTGGTACATTAGCCAAGACCCAAAGAAGTGGTCAAACTGGGTGAGTATGGCGTCCGACTTCATGGACAGATTCAAGTTCAATATGGAAAATGCACCGGATGTGTTTTACATTCAGAATTTAAAGAGAAACCCACAGAAACATTCCGCGAGTATGCCACTCGTTGGAGATCAGAGGCTGCTAAGGTTCGANCACCGCCACTTATCAATCACCTCCACCTCCTACGTACCAACCTGCTTCACCCAGATATTCCCAACCCGCACACGTCTACCAAGCCTACAACACTCAACAGTCCCACTATCAATCACCTCCCCCTCGTCAAAACTTTCCAAGACCCCGACCAAATTTCGATCGTAGACCTCCCAAACAGTATACTACCACTGCCGAACCAATCGACCAGCTGTATGAAAGACTCAAAGCTGTTGGTTATGTCACTCCTATCCCTGCTATAACCCCTGAAAACCCTTCCCAATGGGTCAACCCAAATAAAACCTGTGCATACCATTCTGGCATGAAAGGGCATACTATTGATGAATGCTGCTCCCTGAAGGATAAGATCCAGGCTCTGATTGACAACAAGATCATCGTGGCAAAAGAGCCTGCTCCGAACGTTCGCAATAACCCTCTACCAGACCACAAAGGAGGAGGTGTTCACATGATTGAAATAGAGGATGATTGGGATCCCAAAAGATCAATTGGTTTGATCTCAGAAGGAGACGACCCAAAGAAACTAATAGTCACCCTTAATCCGATTGTAATCCAGATTCAGTCTTCTGAAGATACCGAGGTGAACATGTCCATACCACTTGAGTTTGAAACACCAGCCTCTGCAAAGACGCCAACACCAATTGAGGTCGAGTTTGGATCTCTAAAGGCGCCTGAGCCATTTGAAGTTGCCGTATTACCTTCCAAAGCAAGGGTGCCCATTCCAGTAGCAATGACAGCCGTAACACCATTCCACACAAAAGCCATACCATGGGAATACACAGCCGAGGCAAGAAGGAAAGGAAAAGCCAAGTTCGGGGATGCAGTTACGGCACAGGGTATGACAAGAACCGGCAGGGTCTATACCCCAGAACACTTGGCTGAGTCGAGTAAGCAAACCTCTGGTCGACAAGCCATCACAGAAACTGGGCCAGATGATCTTTGGAGAAAGATACAAGCAAAGGAATACTCAGTCATTGATCAGCTGAACAAAACACCGGCACAGATTTCTATCCTTACTTTGCTACAGAGTTCTGATGCACACAAGAATGCCTAGTTAAGAGTGCTGAGTGAGGCATACGTACCAAGCAACATCACTGGTGGAGAAATGGCTAACATGGTAGGTCAGGTGTTGGAAAGTCACAAGATCACTTTTCACGAAGATGAGCTGCCACCAGAAGGGTTGAGTCACAACAAGACATTTCACATCACTGTGCAGTGCGAAGATTACTTTATCACCAGGATCCTAGTCGATGGGGGCTCCAATCTCAACATTTGTCCGTTGGTAACACTCAGGACATTGGGAAAAGGGTTGCACAAAATTATGGACGGGGCCATCAACGTTAAAGCTTTTGACGGTGATCAAAGGTCCACCATTGGGGAAATTAGCTTGTGTTTGCAAATGGGGCCTATTTGGTTCGATATTGACTTTCAAGTGATAGACGTGCCAGCATCTTACAATTTGTTGTTGGGACGACAGTGGATTCATGCCGTTGGGGCTGTAGCATCAGCACTACATCAGGTAGTGAAGTTTGAGTGGAACCACCAAGAGGTGATCATTCATGGCGACGGCAGCAATCCCATATACAGCCGCCAGACCATTCCAGCAATTGGAGGAAGAAGAAGGATAGGTGGGGAAACTTACCGCCACATCGAGCGAGTCAACGTCGTTGATAAGGATAAGTGGTGGGACAACAAAATTGAAAGCATATTGAATTGGAGCGGGTATGAACCTGGCAAGGGACTTGGCAAGAATCTCCAAGGAATCGCTAAGCCCATCAAGCTCAAGAAACACGGCACCACCTTCGGATTGGGTACGAATATACATGGAAAGAATTCAATGAATGGTCGCCGCCCTGGCGCGGTCCTTACTATCCATTGGAGCAGCCAATACCACGCTTGGAATAGACTTTCCAACCGGCCAAAGTTATCTATCGATCAGAAGAAGAGGAAACACTAGCAGCAATGAGGAATTTGTTCCTAGAAGACGATGATATGGATTGTTGTGTCATTTTTGAGGAGGAGGGGGAGGAAGGCCCTTCCATACAGGCAGTAAGCAGAGGAGCACGCCTCGATAACTGGACTGTCAGAACCACCAGAGCCCGGCAAGCCTCGTGGTAGCAAGGCTGAACAAGCACCATGCACTATTTTATTTTACTAGTTTAATTTCCTTTCGCATTTTTGTTTTTGCAAGAAAGAGCTCCAAATGTTCAAAACATTTATGGAATTTATCAAAGCACTTCAGTTTTCTTATAAATCTTACTCTTATTATTTTCTCTCTCATTACTTTACTTATACAGCATTACTATTACTTATCTTGATGAACCAATGACTGTGACATGCAACGAGACAACGCAACAAACGGACATAGATTCAGAGGAAGATGATATACCGGAAGAGATCGTTAAAGAAGTTGAGAATTTTGAAAATAGACCTAAGTCCAACCTGGACGAGACTGAGATCGTTAACCTGGGAGATGCAGAAAACATCAAAGAAATACGAATCAGCGTTCACTTATCACCATTAGAAAAGGAAGAATACACAGAGTTTCTAAGAGAATATGAGGACATATTCGCCTGGTCGTACGACGACATGACTGGTCTGAGCACATCTATTGTGGCTCACAAACTACCGACTGATCCGGCTTGTCCGCCAGTAAAACAGAAGCTCAGAAAATTCAAGCCAGATATGAGTTTGAAAATCAAGGAAGAGGTCACTAAGCAGGTCAAAGCTAAGGTTCTCAGGGTAGTAGAGTATCCAACATGGTTAGCCAACATTGTGCCAGTGCCGAAGAAGGATGGGAAGGTTAGAGTCTGTGTCGACTACCGGGATCTCAACCGGGCCAGTCCAAAAGACGACTTCCCCTTGCCAAACATACACATCCTGATTGACAATTGTGCCAAGCATGAGTTGCAATCATTTGTAGATTGTTTTGCTGGGTATCATCAGATCTGGATGGATGAAGAAGATGCTGAGAAAACGGCTTTCATTACGCTATGGGGAATGTACTGCTACAAGATGATGCCATTCGGGTTAAAGAATGCAGGTGCCACCTACATGAGGGCCATGACCACCATTTTCCATGATATGATACACAAGGAGATCGAAGTATATGTAGATGACATCACCATCAAGTCCAAGAAAGCCGCTGATCACATCGAAGATTTGAGGAAGTTCTTCAATAGACTGAGAAAGTATAACCTGAAACTGAATCCCGCGAAATGTGCATTTGGGGTTCCTGCCGGAAAACTACTTGGTTTCATTGTGAGTCGCCGAGGGATAGAATTGGATCCATCAAAGGTCAAAGCTATTCAAGAATTGCCACCGCCAAAGAATAAGAAAGAAGTAATGAGTTTCTTGGGGAGACTTAACTACATCAGCCGGTTCATAGCACAATCTGCAGTTATTTGTGAGTCGATCTTCAAGATGTTGAAAAAGGACGCCACTACCAAATGGACTGATGATTGCCAAAAGGCCTTCGATAGAATCAAGGAGTACTTGTCAACACCGCCAGTTTTGGTCCCGCCCGAGCCAGGTAGACCCCTAATACTCTACCTTGCGGTATTGGATGGAGCGTTCGGTTGTGTTCTAGGGTAGCATGATGAAACAGGGAGAAAGGAGCAGGCCATCTACTATCTCAGCAAGAAGTTCACTCCGTATGAAGCTCGATATTCTCTGTTGGAGCGCACCTGCTGTGCTTTGACTTGGGTAGCCCAGAAGCTGAGGCACTATTTCTGGCAAGCTAGCCAAGTGGCAAATCCTGCTGAGTGAATTCGACATTGTCTACGTGACCCAGAAAGCAGTCAAGGGACAGGCACTAGCGGATCATCTCGCCGAAAACCCTGTGGACGGAGAATACGAGCCCCTAAAGACGTATTTTCCGGACGAAGAGGTATCATTCATAGGAGAAGACATTGCAGAGTCCTATGATGGTTGGAGGATGTTTTTCGACGGAGCAGCAAATTTCAAAGGAGTTGGCATAGGAGCAGTCCTAGTATCAGAAACTGGTCAGCACTATCCGGTATCCGCCAAACTCAGGTTCCCATGCACCAACAACATGGCCGAGTACGAAGCCTGCATCTTAGGGCTCAAGATGGCCATCGACATGAACATCCAAGAGTTGCTAATAATTGGGGACTCAGACCTACTTATACATCAGGTACGAGGAGAATGGGCGACCAAGAACTCCAAGATACTCCCTTATCTGCACCATATGCAGGAGTTGAGAAAGAGGTTCACAAAGATAGAGTTCCAGCATGTTCCCAGAGTCCAGAATGAGTTCGCCGATGCATTGGCTACCCTAGCCTCTATGATACAACACCCAGATAAGAACTTCATTGATCCTATTCCCGTGAAGATCTATGATCAGCCAACTTATTGTGCTCATGTCGAAAAAGAAGCAGATGGAAAACCTTGGTTTCATGAAATCAAGGAATATTTGGCCAAAGGAGAATATCCAGAGCTTGCAAATACCACTCAGAAGCGCACACTTCGGAGACTGTCTAACAATTTCTTTCACAGCGGAGGAATCCTGTATCGGAGGACTCCGGATTTGGGATTACTAAGGTGTGTCGACGCAAAAGAAGCATCCAGGCTACTAGAAGAAATCCATCCCGGGACCTGTGGGCCACATATGAATGGCTTTGTCTTAGCCAAGAAGATACTCCGGGCAGGTTATTTTTGGATGACTATGGAGACGGACTGCATCCAGTATGTCCGAAATTGCCACCGCTGTCAGATCCATGCAGACATGATAAGAGTGACATCAAATGAGCTTAATGCAACATGCTCACCATGGCCTTTCGCCACCTGGGGAATGGAAGTTATTGGACCAATCGAGTCGGCCGCATCAAACGGGCACAGGTTTATCCTAGAAGCAATTGACTATTTCACCAAATGGGTTGAAGCAGCATCTTACAGAGCAGTGACTAAGAAAGTCATGGCAGACTTCGTTCGTGACCGTATCGTTTGTCGATTTGGGATTCCAGAATCAATCATTACCGAGAATGGTTCCAACCTCAACAACGACTTGATGAAGGCTATGTGTGAAACCTTCAAGATCAAACACAAGAATACCACAGCTTACAGGCCTCAGATGAATGGAGCCGTAGAAGCCGCCAACAAGAACATTAAGAAGATACTAAGGAAGATGATAGAAAAGCATAAACAGTGGAATGAGCAGTTATCATTTGCTTTATTGGGGTACCGCACCACAGTCCGCACATCAACTGGGTTACCCCCTACATGTTGGTTTACGGTACAGAAGCCGTCATTCCCACCGAAGTAGAAATTCCCTCCTTAAGAATCATACAGGAAGCCGAGCTCTACGATGCAGAGTGGGTAAAAGGTCGTTACGAGCAGTTGGCTCTTATAGATGGAAAGAGAATGAATGCAATTTGCCATGGTCAGCTTTATCATAACAGAATGTCCAGAGCTTTCAACAAGAGAGTCAAGCCAAGACGGTTCACACCGGGGCAACTGGTGTTAAAGAAAATTTTCCTGCATCAAGATGAAGCCAAAGGGAAATTCTCTCCCAACTGGCAGGGTCCGTACATGGTTCACCGGGTTCTGACAGGAGGAGCCCTCATACTTGCATAAATGGACGGGGAAGTTTGGCCAAAACCAATCAATTCAGATGCAGTCAAACGATACTATGTGTAACCATTTATGATTTCCTTATGTAATTTGAACTACGTCTGACCTGATTCCCATTTAAGAGGGGATACGTAAGCAGCCTTATGGGTTCGGTCACAATTTAATAATATTTTCATACCCCCCCCCCCCCCCCCCCCCGCAATTGGAAACTGGGGCAGAATTTTGAGGAGGACCCTCAAAATTCCAAAGTAACTTCGGCCGATCAGCAAGCAGCCGTCAGAAGCAGCAACCCAACAAACTGGGGCAGAATTTTGAGGAGGACCCTCAAAATTCCGTAGCAAGAGAGGTTGCAATGTCTTGGACCACGTCTCGGTCGTTGGTTCATCTAAAGAAAACTATTTTTTTTAATTATGCATTTACACTATATTTTTACTAAATCATGCATGTTTGTCACCAAAATTGCTCTGTTTAGCAATGCTACCCCAATGATACCCACAGTGTCATCAGGTCAAAGCCGAGCAGGGATAGCAAAGTCAGCAGGGACACGAACTAACCTTTCCTCTTTTACAAAACTCACGATTTCTCTTTGGATGCAGGCACCCAAGTCGCAAAATTATATATTATACACTCATACTATCCAGGAATACAACTCTCTGAATGATCACTCCACAATCGCTATTCGCATGCAATATCCCCAGCAGCCACAATATCACAATCAGCTACCAGCTATCAGCTATCAGCTAAGAATTTTTATTACTATTCGTCTTTCATCTTTTGCATAAGGCTACCATTCTGCCTTCCGAGGTTAAGCTCTACCTCCATCTGCATTTCTTGCATTACATAAGGCTACCATTCTGCCTTCCTAGACTAAGCTCTGTCTCCATCTGCATTTTATGCATTGCATAAGGTTACCATTCTGCCTTCCAAGACTAAGCTCTGTCTCCATCCGCATTTTTGCATTGCATAAGGCTACCATTCTGCCTTCCGAGACTAAGCTCTGTCTCCATCCGCATTTTTGCATTGCATAAGGCTACCATTCTACCTTCTGAGGTTAAGCTCTACCTCCATCTGCATTGGCTGAAATATCTCCACTTCATTTAAATCCTGCATCGGCTAAAAGATTGCCATTTTACTTACATTTTTGCATGGCTGAAATATCGCCACTTTATTTAAATCCTGCGTCGGCTAAAAGATCGCCATTTTACTTACATTTTGCACGGCTGAAAGATCGCCATTTTATTTACATTTGCATCGGCTGAAAAATTGCCACCTTTATTTAAATCTTGCATCGGCTGAAAGATCGCCATTTTAATTACATTTTTTGCATGGCTGAAAGATCGCCATTGTACTTACATTTTTGCATGGCTAAAATATCGCTACTTTATTTAAATCCTGCACCGGCGGAAAGATCGCCATTTTATTTACATTCTTGCATTGGCTGAAAGATCGCCACTTATTGCATTTCATGGGCTAAAAGATCGCCAAACTGTCCAAGGGCATCATTGTTCGGAGGCACCATTCGCATAGCCCGAGAACACCATGCCATGGCCTGAGGACTCCTTTTATCTCTTGCATATCATTATTCAAAGGCATCATCGCTCGGAGGCATCATTCTCATAGCCCGAGAGCATCATTTCATAGCTTGCAAATTCTTTATTATATGCTTCATGGCCCAGGACATCATGGTCTGAGGACGTCATCCTAACCGTCCCAGGACAGAATTCATGGTCCGACGGGAAATTGCATCATGTTTAAATTTATGCACAATACATGCGCGTATTGCTTATCTGTAGGTAAACCAGCGAGCAACGGCCATCTCAGCCGGAGCGATCCCACTCCGGTTCCCGCAACCCTATTAGACTCTTAACCACCCATCCCAACCTAAGTATCGCGTCTGTTCTTGAAAGATCTCCATCGGCATACTCCGCCGACGGATCCTGAACTACATGTGGCCTGATTCCTGTAAGACCAGGGATATGTAGGCAGCTCAGGAACCAGAGCACGGTCAAATTCTTCGAACCGTTTCGTTCGGTCAAAATTGGCCATCATATCTTTACCCGACAACTCTTTCATCCTTCCCGGGTAAAAAGGACCAGTTGTTGATACCCAATTTTTCCCTAAGTATTTTTTCTTGCAAATACTTTCAAAATATCATATATAAGTATGCCCAAGTGTTTTAGTATTTTTCCTAATTTTTAAAGGATTTTTAAATCAATTTATTGCCCATTTTAGCAGTACAAAAATCAATAATTATTCCCAAAATTATCATTTTTGGTGAATAACTTATTTTATTCTCATACCAAAATGTATCTAGGGTAATTTTTATACATTTTTATAAATTTATTTGGTATTTAAAAGCCAAATTGCATGTAAATGCAATTTTAGCCTATTTTAAGAATTAATAGCATTTTATAATTATGAAATTGGTTCCAATATTTTTAAATTAATATTTATATATTATTAACTGATCCAGTACTTTTAATTTGCTTTCAAAATCATTTTTACTATTTTTATAAAATAAAAGAGGGAAAACTAGCTATTTAAAATTTGGCCTCATTTCGTTTCAATTGCAGGCCCATTACATTTCGATTATAGCCACATTGACCCCCCTAATTGACCCAATTTTGAATCCCAACCGGACCACCCCAATTCCATACCCTTAACCCGTTTTAATTACCCGACCCAAACCCTCTTTAATCCAGGCCGTTGATCAATCTGATCAACGGCCACGATCTCCCATTACCATTTTAATTCACCCAAACCCCCAACCCTAACTCGTTCACTCTATCAGCCGCCCCTGAATTCCTTTCCTCTCTCAAACTCTCTCGAAGGTTCTTGAATCCCTAATCGTCTTCTACCATGATTCAACCTCAATCTCACCGAAATCCATGGCCTCTCAGGCCATGGATGGCCTATACTCACCTCCCTCCGCTCTTGAACGCTTGGTGTTCGAAGTTTCGAGGACCTCGATGGTGTCCGTTCAGATCTCCTCCGATTCAAGGTTCCATGGCCTCTCCGGCTTTGCTCCGGCGTATCCAAAGCATTTCGAGCCTGGTTCTGACTCATCCGACTTAGATCGGACCTTTTCCATGACTTTCTCGCTTTAGGGTTCCTCTGAAACCCTAGCTATTCGAGGTTTTCTCTGTTTGTTTTCTTAAATCGGTTCAATATCTGTGCTCTACTTGAGTTCTTAGACGTTTTCCCCAATTTTTTCTTTCAAAAATTACTTCTCTTCGATTTAGGGTTTCTGGAAAAACTCAAACTGGTCTCCGACTTTTCTTCTCCTTTGTGTATATTTGTCACGCATGTGCTTCCACTGCTTTCTTGGTTTTTCTACTATATATGTTCTTCTGTGCCTTGTTTTTCTACTGTGTTTATACACCATGCTTACATGTTCGTCCTAGTGTGTTTTCCTCTATGTCTTGTTGATATATTTTTCTGGTATTTTGTGTTCTCATACTGTATGTATCTTCTACTGAGTTCTTAAGTTCTTTGATTGCCTTTTACTGGACCTTTTTTGAGTTCTCTTTAAACGTGTTTCTTCTACTATTTTCTTAAGTGTTATCCTATCGCTTTTCTCTTCTGAACCCTGTTTAAGTCCCTTCTAAAGGGTTTTTCTTGAACATGTTCCTTCTACTCTCACCATGCTTCGAATCAGTTTCTTCACTTTGCTGTTTCAAACTTGCTATTGTATCTGTTTGTTTTCTCATAAGTCTCTGAATGAGACCTCTGAACCTGTTTCAATTATTTGTCTCCTTGTCTCTGTATCTGATTCGAGTTGGAAACCCTAGGATTTGGGGTTTTGGCGAGTTTTGATCTTGTGTTTGGACTAGGGTTCTATTTTGGAACCCTGGACTCTCTCAGACTCACTCCGAGTCTATAAACTAAGCTTGAACTTCTTTGTTTATGACTCTAAACTTTTTCTATGCTAGACTCTTTTATTGATTGGTATGACAGTTCTTCGTACTTGAGCATGGTTGTATGTTTTTATATGTGTGATGAATCCTTTCTTCCAAAAAGGTTTCCAACTGTTGATTGATTCAGAATCCTTTTTTTTAGGTTTAATTGATTAGTACTGATTTTCCTTAAGTCAAGATCTTTCCCATCTTCCTGACCTGGTTCATTCACATGAAATCTTCGATTTCTTATTTTACTGGCGGTTGATTGATTGCCTTTCCTTATTTTGCACAAACCGTGTGCTATCAAACTTTTTCCTTAAATAAATCTCTGTGTATTTACCCTTCTTGTGCTGCTTTGGAAAAGTGTTTGATCAACCTCTTTCCTTAATTATTTTACCCGTTTGAAATCAGAATCCCTTAACTAAAGGGAAACTTGTGTAATTGATTGACAACTAATTTTTTTTAGTCTCCTACCTTATTCTGCTTGCCTTCTACACTATAAAAGGGCACGACTCCTTTCTCACCAACAACCTTGAATTCGACACTTTTCAAACAACCTCGAATTCAACTTTTCAGACACTTTCAATTACACACTCTCAATTCAACACTTTTACACTACTCAATCTCATAGTTCTCTTCTAAAATCATAGTGTTCTAACTGCTTGCTTGCACTTTGGCTTTACAAGACTACTGCTTTCTCTTCTTTTGTTTCCCTGAAACTGGTATGTTCTAGTTTGGTTTTCAGCCTCATCCCAATGTGTTTACTTTACAGCTTCTACACCCCTGTCTGCTTTACTGCCTATGTTTAATGTTAATTAGCATGTCAATTCCTTTGCATATGTTTCTACTGTGAATCCCTACACCCCTGTCTGCTTTACTGCCTATGTTTAATGTTAATTGGCATGTCAATTCCTTTGCATATGTTTCTACTGTGAATCCCTACACCCCTGTCTGCTTTACTGCCTATGTTTAATGTTAATTAGCATGTCAATTCCTTTGCATATGTTTCTACTATGAATCCCTGCACCCCTGTCCCCTTTTATGTATTTGAGTTGAAGTTCAGAACATGGCAACATCCAAACTGATGTTTGGACTTGATCCCTTAGAGGATCCTAACTCCCAAACAATATGTCTAACAGGCTGGTTGGGGTGTGCCAGCACTTCCAATTGCTAGGTATGGCCACCAGCCTATCTTTGCTTTTCCCCCAGAATCCCTTCTCTGCACTTACACTCATTCCTAGTTTCTAAGTTCTGCCCCCCCCCCCCTCCTGTGAGCCTTGCCTTGGGACCTTGATCTCCCTCTGAACTTGGACACTTGAGGGATGGCTCTTCCACACTACACTATGACTCAATCTTGTATTTTCGTGTAAGCACTCCCCGGAGTCCATGAGGCTCTTGGGAACTCTGACACACCCAAATGAGAAAGGCTTTGGATTTTGGTCTTTGGAGTTGGTTTACTTCATGCTTCAGGCAGGAAACCTGAATCAGGCTCTCCTTGGTTGTAAATTTTTTTTAGTTTCTCTGATGTAATTTTACCTTTTCTTATTTATTCTTGGCTGTAATAACTTGTAATAACTATTGGGGCTTTTAGTGAAAAGGGGAGGGTAAATCATGCATGCAAAAAGGGGTAGATATCATGTTCATAGGTGATTATTATACTTCTGCACTTATATCCTGCTTTCAACTTTCGTTTCTGTATTGATATAGATACCATGTCTATAGGTTACGCATTTCATATAGAAACCATGTCTATAGGTTATGTATTTCATATATAAACCATGTCTATAGGTTCTGCATTTCATATAGAACCATGTCTATAGGTTCTGTATTTCTGCATCATATAGAGACCATGTTTGCATTTCTGCATCATATAGAGACCATGTCTATAAGTCATCTCCAAACGCTGCATATCATATAGCTAACATGCCTATAGGACTTCCTGAATTTCGCATCATCATCTGTCATTAGGCAAACCTGTTTATAGGTTTAAAATAACTGACAACATTTAGATACCATGCCCATAGGACTTCTGCACTCCTGTTTCGATTGTAAAAATGTTTTAAAATCAATAGCACCTAGAAAGCATGCCTATAGGAGTTGTCAACTAAATCTGAATCATCTATTTTGCCCATAAGTCTAAATCAGTAGTAGCAAATTCTTAACATCTGCAGAATTTATGTTTTTAACAAGTTCTCTTCTTTAAAATCGGTATACTTCTCTTCTGGAACTAATAGATATCATGCCTATAGGTTTTCGTTCCACACTTAGGCAAGCCATAGGATAACTTATAAATTGAATCAGATTCTTATTAACTACAACCAGTAAGCAGGCCTGATTCGGGCTTCTTATCTGAAATATGTTATAGATCAGTCTGCCACAACTCTTAAGTTTAATAAGACCTAAACAGTACGTGTAAAAGACATGCTAAACTATATGCTTCTCTTTGTTTTAAGGAGGTTTGTCTGAGCCCTTTCTATCTGTTGTGTTTCTTCCCCATATTTGTTACATATGTGTTTTGATTGTCGCCTTAGAATTTTGTCCTTTGAAACCATAAAACCTCACATCCCTTCCCTTTACGATTAGTAGTGCCAAATACCTCCGGGACTGATAGGATTGGGGCGGGTAGTAGCATGCAATAAGAAAACGAGACCATTCCGCATTTTAATACCTTAACGGGGTGGGAAAGGGTAGATATGGATATGATGACCACGCGATAACACCACGTGTATAAACGGTTACCAGGTATTGTGTGGGGTGATCCATATTATTTATAAACCTAGGACCCTCCCCCTCCCTTTACTTGTTTGTTTTATTCAGAATTTCAAAAACTACTTTTTTTCTCAAATTTCAGCTTCTTTGACTGCTTCTAACTTCAATTTACTTGCAGCAATTATACGAAATTTCTTCTCTTTTACCCGTTTATTCTGAGTTTCAAAATTGCTTTTCTTCTCAAATATCAGTTTCTTTAACTTCATTTTAACTTCGAATTACTTGCAATAATTATGTGAAACCCCCCCCCCCCTCTCATATTTGTAACTCTTATTTGTATACTTGTTATTTGCACTTAAAGTCAGGATTATAGCATGGCCGGGAACCACACTAGTGGATCTTGAGGGGTGCCTAACACCTTCCCCTCGGGATAATTTCAAGCCCTTACCCAATCTCTGGTTTTCTAAATCAAAACTCTTCTGAGTGTCCTAATGCACTTAATCATTAGGTGGCGACTCTTCAATTCAAACCCAATTCCCAAAAGGAAACGAGTTGTCCGCCCAAATGTCATAAACCCGATTTCGCAAGAAAAAAGGGGCATCGACATTCGCCGCCTGGGGAATGGACGTTATTGGACCAATCAAGCTTGCCGCTTCCAATGGACACAGGTTTATCCTGGTAGCCATAGACTATTTCACCAAATGGGTTGAACCAGCATCTTACAGAGCGGTAACTAAGAAAGTCCTGGTTGACTTTGTCCGCGACCGCATTGTTTATCGATTCGGGGTTCCAGAGTCAATCAATACTGATAACGGCTCCAACCTCAATAGCGACTTGATGAAAGCTATGTGAAACTTTCTAGATCAGACACAAGAATTCCACAGCCTACAGGCCTCAAATGAATGGAGCTGTAGAAGCCGCCAACAAGAACATCAAGAAGATATTGAGGAAAATGATAGAAAAGCATAAACAGTGGCACGAGAAGTTATCATTTTCTCTATTGGGATATCGCACCACAGTTTGCACATCAACCGGAGCAACCCCCTATATGATGGTTTATGGTACATAGACTGTCATTCCCGCTGAGGTAGAAATTCCTTCCCTAAGGATCATATAAGAAGCTGAGCTCGACGACGCAGAATGGGTAAAAAGTCGTTATGAGCAACTAGCCCTTATAGACGGAAAGAGAATGAACGTAGTTTGCCATGGTCAACTCTATCAGGCAGAATGTCCAGAGCCTTTAACAAAAGAGTCAAGCCAAGACAGTTCACACCGGGGCAGCTGGTGTTAAAGAAAATTTTTCTGCATCAAGATGAAGCCAAAGGGAAGTTCTCTCCCAACTAGCAGGGCCCATACATGGTTCACCAGGTTTTGACGGGAGTAGCCCTCGTACTTACAGAAATGGACGGAGAAGTCTGGCCAAAGCTGATCAATTCAGACGCAGTCAAGCGTTACTATGTGTAATCCTTATGCTTTCCTTATATGATGTAAATTGAACTACGCCTGGCCAGATTCCTGTTTAAGAGGGGATATGTAGGCAGCCCTATGGGTTCGGTCATAATTCAATAAAATTTTCATTTTCCCCCGAAATTGGAAACTAGGGTAGAATTTTGAGGAGGACCCTCAAAATTCCGAAGCAATTTCAGCCGATCGCCACACGAGCAACAGTTAGAAGTGTCAACCCATCAAACTGGGGCAGAATTTTGAGGAGGACCCTCAAAATTCCGTAGCAAGAGAGGTTGCAATGTCTCGAACCACGTCACAGTCGTCGGTTCATCTAAAAGCTGGTTTAATTATACATTTATGTCATACTTTTACAAAATCATGCATGTTTATTATCGAAACTGCTTTGTTTAGCAACGCTACCCCAATGATACATACAGTATCAACAGATCAAAGCCGAGCAAGTCAAGCAAAGCCAGCGGGGATACGAACTGACCTTCCCCCTTACAAAACTCACAATTTTTCTTTGGATGCAGGCACTAGGATTGCGAAATCATCAAACATACTATACACCCATGAGACAAAAATTATTCAGGAATACAACTCTTAGAACCGTTGCACTTACCAACAATTGCTCTGCGCACACTAGTGATGTCCTGTATGTCACAATGCTCCCAATAATCACAACGCCGCAATATGCTATCAGCTAAGAAAACTCTACTGTCATTTGTTATCTTATTTCTTGCATAAGGCTACTATTCTGCCTTCCGAAGTTAAACTCTACCTCCATCTACATCTACTTCCGAGACTAAACCCTGGCTCCATCCACATTGCACGACTGAAAGATCGCCACATTTCTACATTGCACGACCGAAAGATCGCCATATTGCTACATCGCACGGCTGAAAGATCGCCACATTGCACGGATGAAAGATCGCCACATTGCACGGCTGAAAGATCGCCACATTGCTACATCGCACGGCTGAAAGATCGCCACATTGCACGGTTGAAAGATCGCCACATCGCACGGCTGAAAGATCGCCACATACTACATTGCACGGCTGAGAGATCACCACATGCTACTGCATCCTTCATGGGCTGAAATATCGCCAACTCATCCAAAGGCATCATCATTCGGAGGCACAATCTTCGCAGCCCGAGAACACATGTCATGGCCCGAGGATTTTCTTTCAATCTTTTGCATATCATCGTTCAAAGGCATCATGGTTCGGAGGCACCATCCTCATAGCCCGAGAACATCATTTCATGGCCTGCGAATCCTTTATTACACTTCATGGCCCAGGACATCATGGTCTAAAGACGTCACCTTAATCATCCAAATACAACATTCATGGTCCAGCGAGAATTTGCATCATGTCTAAATTTGCCCACTACATATGCTTGTATTGCTTATTTGCAGGTAAACCGGCAAGCAACAGCCATCCTGGTGGGAGCGGTTCCGCTCCAATGCCCGCAGCCATATCAAACCTAACCATTCCCGTAAACCGTCCACTCACCCAGCCTTAGATATTGAGTCAGTTTTTGAAATATCTTCATCGGCACACTCCACAGGTGAATCACTGAACTACATACGGCCTGATTCCTGTAATACCAGGGGATATGCAGGCAGCTCGGAAGCCGGGGTGCGGCCTGAATCTTCCAAAACCGTTTCGCTCGATCAAAATTGGCCATCATTTCCTTACCCGAAAACTTTTTCATCCTTCCCGAGTAAAGAGGGGCAGTTGTTGACACCCAATTTTTCCTTATATATTTTCAATATGCAAAATACTTTCAAAATAGCGTATATATACACATATAAGCATGTCCAAGCGTTTTATTATTTTTCCATAATTTTTAAGGTTTTAAATTGATCTATTTCCCTTTTGTTTCATCCATAAAATCCCAATAATTATGTCCAAAATTATTATTTGGGTAATTCATCTATCGGATTTTCATATTTATGCCAAAATATGGGTAAAATAATTTTTTACATATTTTTACAAATTCATTTAGTATTTTTAAAGCTAAATTGTACACAATTGCAATATTAGCCATTTTTAAGGTTTAATTGTGTCTTATATTCATAAAATTGAGTCTGGTATTTTTAAATTGTTAATTATGTGTTATAAAGCATTTTAGTATTTTCAATTTATTCTCAGAAGCCATTTACTATTTTATATAAATTAAAGGTAAAAGTGGCTATTTAAATTTTAGCCTAAATTAGCTTTCAATTTAACCCCAAATCAAACCCCATTCCCCAGCCCATTTCTAATTTAACCCGATCACTAAACCCTTTAAAACCAACCCGAACCCGGATTCCCCATCTACCCTTTTAATCTAGGCCGTTGATCATTCAGATCAACGGCCACCATCGCCCCTTACCTTAGTTAGTCCCAAATGACCCCAAAACCCTACCATTTGTTACAATCCACCACCTTAGAATCCCCTTCCTCTCAAACTCTCTCTACAACACCGCCTAAACCCTAGCCGCCGCCACCCAAATCTACCCTAGTTCCCTTCAATCCCCACCTAATCCATGGACTCCATGGTGATTGGAGGCGTGTACTCGTCTTCTATGTCTACCGGTTACCTATTTTCTTGGTTCCATGGACAGATCTCGAAGGGATCTGGTCCAATCCCTGCTCATCTTCGATCTCTGGTCTTTTTCTGGCCATCCATGGCTGTTCAAGTCAGATCCTTGACTTTTCCGGCTAGATCGGTAACTTTTGAAAGTCTTTCTCACTTTCTCTGGGTTCTTTGAAACCCTAGCTTTAAGAGCTTTTTGACTTTCTTTCAGATCTGTCTTAGATCTGTGCACGTTATGAACTTCTTGATGTTTTCCAAAAGGTTTTTTGATTTCCTTTCAAAGTGACTCTTCATTTTCAAATTAGTGTTTCTTAAAACTCTTCTTAAAGACCTCTTCTCCGTTTTTCAGTGTTGTTTTACTATGTTTAAATGATGTGATTATGTTTTTCTTCTATCTGGTTCATCGTGTTGAAACCCTAGGTACTTTTGGGTTTTAACCGAGTTCTGAAGCTGTCTTTTGTTTGTTTGTATGAATGTCTGTTTTGATTGAGTCCTTTGTGTTTGAATCATTTTCTTGCTTGACTTACCTAGTTCTGAGTTCTTACCATTTTTAACTCGACTATGGCATAAACCCTAATTTCTTAAAAGGGTTTTCCTCACTTATTACTATGAGTTCTTTATTTGTTTCTGACTTTCTTTACCTGTTAAGACTGATTTCTACACTTTGGCTCTACATATGATCCATGACTACTTGACCTTGTTGCCTACTGTGCTTCGAGTAGGTTTCTTTAATACTAATCCTAACTTACTACCGTTACTGCTGTATGTTCAATTTGCTCCTCTTTGACAATATGTTTGTCCCTGCATGTCTAGTATGCCTGTCCATCCCTTGCTATTTATATGTTGAAAAGCAGAGTCATGATTCTTTCTTGATTGATCTTGATTTCCTCAATGTTACGACTGATTGAAAAGGGTTCCCTTATAAACCCTAATTTTACTCGCTTTTGTCTAAATTGATCGATTCCCTTCCATTCATTATTGTGATATTTTTACCTTGAATCCTTTCCCCAAAATTAAGTATATTTTGTACTTAGACTCAAATATTTACCTTCATACTTTTACTGCCCCTTATATGGCAAGAATCAATTTGTCTTAAACTGATTTCTTTCCTTAATTAGCCCTGTTAATATCCGTTTGAGTAGTAATCCCTTGATTAAAAGGAAGTACTTGTGTTAATTGATTCTGATTGTGGTTATTTCCATGTGTGAGTTGAAACTTTACTTGTTACCTTATTCTTCACTCGTTTTCAAAACAATAAATACCCTACCCTCTCTTCTTTCAAACACACGACGAACATTTGAGTTCAGAACACACACTTACACACTCAAAACTCTTTCCTTCTCTATTATTACTTATGCTACTGCTTTATCTAGCCGGCTGAAAGCCAAAGTTAGACTATGGAATCCTGCTTATTGTACCTTTCTGCACCTTGCTTTCTCTACTGGTATGTCCTAGTTAATTTTTTAAACCTCAACAACAATATGCTTCTTTAAATGTTTCAGTTTCCCTCGTTCTTGTTTACTTCTGCTTGTGGTTCTGCAGTCAAGTTACATTACTAGCATGCTGTAATATCCCCTTTCCCTCTAGATTAATTCACTCCCTTATGTTTGTCACTTACTATGAACTTGCTATCCTAAGTCCCTATTCCCTCAATGTGATTATGCTCTTTCTGACTAGCCTGTGATCATGCCAAGTATAGCCATTGTTTGTGGCATGTCCAAACGAGTCCTAAGACGCTTAATGGAGTTAATGTGTTGATGTATGTGTGTCCAAACCCCTTGACCCCTTTGTATGACTGTGATTCTGTGTGTGATCCCATCTTGGGAATTTGAGTTTCATTTACAACTGTTTCAATCACCTCTGTCACTAATTGCTTTCAAAATGGACGGTTAGTACATCTTCTTTAAATAAATCTCTTTCAACATGTGTTCTGCACTTTCACTATATTCTTAGAATCTAGGTTCTACCCCCTCTTGTGTGAGCCTTGCCTTGGGACCCTTGAGCTCCCTCTGAACTTGGACACATAAGAGTTGGCCCTTCCACACTACACTCATTCTGTTTGGTTATGCAAATCTGGGTATGAGCACTGCCCGGGACCCCTTGAGGTCCTTAGGGAACTATGACACACCCAGATATGAGAAAGGCTTTGGAATAACGTTGGCATTGAAGTGATTAATTACATAACTCAGAGAGGAAGTCAAGATCAGGCTTCCTTTGGTTGTAATTTCTTATTCTGCACTTCTTTTGTAATTCAATCATTTGGTCTGTAATAATTTATAAACATTATGGGGTTGACTAGTGAAAAAGGATGGGGAATATGCATGTTTTAGCTATTAAAAGGGTAGAAAGCATGTTACTAGGTTCACATTCCTACTTGTGCAATAGAATACATGCTTAGGACTCATTTCAAGCATTAGAGATCCTGTTCCTTAGGATTTACACTTATCATTTTTCAGCATGTCCATTTCACCATCATACCACTTAGCAATTTCTGCGTTAAATGTATTAATAACCAGTATTTCTGCAATCATGTTCCTACTGCCATGTACACCTAGAGATCCTGTTTTAGGCTAAACAACATTAACAAATATATCATCTCTGCATGCCCTAGTAACTTTAATAATTTCGCAAATAGAAATCATGTTTAGGATTCTGCATATATACATCATTCTGCACCTCTTTTCATTTAGATACCATGTCTTTAGGATCTCACTTATATTCGCTTAAACACACTTAGGCTAATTACGAATGCATGAAAAGGAATAAAACAATTTCATTTAGTCTTTACAACTAATTGGCCATAATTTCTATGTGCTGAACACCAAGAACAACATGTTTAGGTAATAACAATAGTCTCCAACTGTCAGTAATCCTGAATAACTACTGAATCTTGTTCACGCCTAGGCGAGCCTTAGGTAATTACTTAAATAAAACTGGAACTGCCTCTGTTTAATTATCAACTGCTACAACCAGCAGACAGGTCTGATTCAGACTTCTTTTCTGAGTTATATAATGAATCTGGTTCTGACTCAAACACCCTGCTTTAGGATTTAAAATTTAGACCTTAACTGTGTTTAAGTCATGCTGCTTATATGCATTATTTGCGGAGGTATATATGAGCCTTTTAATTGTTTATATGTTTCCCCTCTAAATGCAGTTCTACTTGTTTTGTATGTCGCCTTAGCATTTTACATTTAAACCTAAGAGTCAGCTTAGAACCTCCTTCTTATAGGAATAGTAGTCCTAAATTCCTCCGGGGCTGATAGGAATGGGACGGTTAATAGCATGCAATAGAGGTCGAGACCAATCCTCGCTTTAATACCTTCACGGGGTGGGAAGGGTAGATATGGATATGATGACCGGTGCGCTAATACCACGTGTAGCCCCTCTTTTGAGGAGTGATTATCGGGTATTGCATTGATGTGATCCATATTACAAACAAACTTAGGACCCCTTTTTCATTCACAAGCATGCTTAGATTATAACTCTTTTCAAAACCTTGCTTTTATTGTTTTTCAAACACTTGTGTATTTAAATTTAAAATCCCCTATTATTTGAGCCTTATTTGTTTACTTGCTAATTGCACAAATTCACAAAAACAAAAAACTATCTGGCCGGGAACCACACTAGTGGATCCTGAGGGGTGCCTAACACCTTCCCTTGGGACAATTTCAAGCCCTTACCCTATCTCTGGTTATCAAAGGTAGTTGTAGTTGAACCCTATAGGTGCCCTAACGCACCTTAAAAATCGTTAGGTGGCGACTCTTCAAAATACCCAATTCCCAAAAGGAAATGAGTCTTTACACCCCATGAATGTCGAAACCCGTACTCCTCCCCGATGGAAGGGGAAGAAAAAAAGGGTGCGCGACAAGGAAGATGAACATTCTTCAAATGAGGGTTAGTATCCACAAAAACAATATGTATAGATTCTTCAATGGATAAAGTACGCTTATTAAAAACTCTATATGCTCTACTGGTGAGAGAGTATCCAATAAAAATACCTTCATCGCTTTTGGGATCAAACTTACCAAGATTATCTTTTCCGATGTTGTGAATGAAGCACTTACATCCGAAAGAATGGAAATAACTGATGTTGGGTCTTCTCTTCATAGTTCATATGGAGTCTTCTTGAGAATTGGTCGAATAAGGCATATGTTGATGATATGACATGCTGTACTTACGGCTTCTGTCCAAAAGTGGTATGGGAGAGAATTTTCCACGATCATGGTTCTTGCCATGTCTTGAAGAGTTCTGTTTTTACGTTATACCACTCCATTTTGTTGTGGCGATCTTGGGGAAGACAAATTATGCGAGATCCTTAATCATTGCAAAAGTTTTCAAAAGCTCTGCTTTCAAATTCTCCTCCGTGATCACTTCTGATAGTGGAAATGTAGTATCCTTTTTCACGCTGAACCTTCTACAGAAAACTTCAAAATTCCTTAGGACTTTATCTTTATGACTTAGAAAAATAACACGCGTAAATCGAGAAAAATCATCCACAATAACAAAAGCATATTTTCTACCACCGATACTCGTATTTCTAGTTGGACCAAACCCATATGCAATAGTTGAAGAGGTGTAGTAGTAGAAATAATGTTTTGATTTTGAAAGACGAACGAGTTTGTTTTCCTAGTTGACATGCATCACAAATATGATCTTTTGACAAATCTAGTTTTGGAAGACCAATGATAAGATCGTGTTTAGAAAGTTTTTGAATAGTATACATGCTAGCATGTCCAAATGCCAAACCCAAGGATCATCAATCATGGAAGTAAGACAGATTTGATCACTAAGGCTATCTACATTACTGATAGTATAGACATTCCTGTCTCTATTACCTGAAAGGATAAATTTACCTGATTCATCTTCTATAAACTACCCATGTTTCTTAAAACGAACCTCATAGTTATTTTCACATAGTTGACTGATAATGAGAAGATTGTAACCGAGTTCATCAACCAGGTATACTTCGTGCACATCACATCCATGAAACACATATTTGCAATTTCTTCATGGTTAGATTCTTCTTCATCACTCTAGGCTCCAAAGGACTCCTTCTTTTGAATGTTCCTGCTCAGCTTCTTCTTCAATTCGGGACAGTTAGATTGATGTGTCCATGTTTTCCACATCCACGGCATCTTCCATCATTTTCATTATTCGTCCTTCCTTTCTGAAGTTTGATTTACCTCTCTTGCTATTTCTGTTCTTCCTCATCATGCTTGTTACAACTTGGGAGAGCATGGCTATGTTTTCATCTTGTTCTCCACCTTCCTCTTTATTTTCTGGTTCAACCACAGTTGCTTTAAAGGCAACTGTCTTTTTCTTTTCTTGTTGATTTTGCCTGTCCAGGTGAGTTTTCTCAAAGGCTATTAGATCACCTCTAAGTTCATCATAGGATATTTTGTCAAGGTCTTGACATTTCAGAGCAATAACTTTGGGTTGCCAAATTGTGGGTAGACTTCTAAGAATTTTTCTAACTTGTTTGCCTCTCTTTATTGTTCTACCAAAAGATTTTAGATCTCCAAGGATTTTGGTGGACCTGGAGAATATTTCGTCTGCTGATTCTCCATCCTTCATTTGGAATAGCTCATATTCATGAACCAAAAGATTGATCCTTGTGTCTTTTACCTTGTTGGTTCCTTCATATGTGACCTCCAATTTATCTCACATTTCCTTAGCAGTTTCACAGCTTGAGATCTTTCATACTCTTCTCCACTGATAGCATTATACAGTAGATTTTTTGCTTTGGCATTCACAGTTATGACAACAGCTTGCTCATCAGTGTAATCATCTAAGTCAAGTGGATCAGTTGATGTTATGACTTGACCATTCTCATCTTTCTTTGGCGGAATTGGATGATTTCCCTTTTTGATCACGCGCCAAACTTTGATGTCATATGACCTGGTGTATGTTTCCATACAAACTTTTCAATGAGAAAAGTGTTGTCCGTTGAAATATGGAGGTCGTACTTGAGAGGTTCCTTCTTGAAATAATGCACCGACGACTGTGTTCGATCCCTTGATCTTTTCCTCGCTAGCTGTTAAACAAAGTTCGTGAGTCTTGCTCTGATACCAATTGAAAGTACAATAGGGGGGTGAATTGTAGCTAATTTAAAATCTTGGTTGCCTAAATGTGAGTTTAGTCGACTAGTTTTGCACAGTAAACAACTTCAGTGAGAATGAAATAAACTGACAGAAAAGTAAATGAGGCGCATCAGTTTTTATACTGGTTCAGTACCGGTGTGGTACCTACGTCCAGTTTCCTTGGGTCACAAGGGTTGTCTTAGATCTTTGATAAAGGATTACAAAAGTGATGGTTTTAGTTCGTTCACCATCAACGATATTCAGCAACAATGATCTTTGTAATGTTGACACAACTCTCTTTTGTGTTCTAACTCTTCCTATATTTTGTGACACTTGTAGACTCAGGAATACCGTGTTTGTACTAAGAACTAGAAAGGCTTAGAAAACAGTTTGCGTAGTTGCGTAGCTTTCTAAGTTCTTCTGCTTCTTCCTTTATAGCCTTTTTGAGTCTTCTGCTTTCTTGTTTTCTGGGATTGTATTGCAGCAATTCTAGGAGTTCTTTCCTTGTTAGGCATATACATCTAAGAGAATGACCCAAGGGTTGCTTCGTGAATCCAGCTTAGAATGATAGCTAAATTCATCTTTATTCCTTACGAATTGCTTCCCTTGATCTTCCTTGATTTGAGACAATCTTGGTTGATTGCTTTCTTCATTCCAATTTTGGCGGATTGCTTCCTTCTTGACCTTCTGCACAATCTTCATTCAAATCTTGATTGCCGTCCATGAATAGAATCTTGGTCAATCCTGATTGATTCCTTTCTTCTTAGGCTTGATTGATGTACTTTCCAATTCAGATTATGTAGACGTTGAGTAGATCATCCTTCCTATTAGCAATGTTGTTATTTACAAGAATAGGAATCTGCATACAAAAGTATATTATTAGCCAAAACTTATTTAGGGTTATTGATCATTAGTAAATTTCTAAACTTAACAGCAACAACGTTCTTTCACTAATGAGATTGTCTGTTATAACTTGATGATTCTCAAAAAAATGGTGCATTAAAAACATTTGATTATATATTATAGATTTAAGGACATTTTTTGTTTGTAAATTATGTGAGATAAAGTTATTTTGCATATATAATATAGGACATACTTTGCTTTCATATGTGATATAGGTTACCTTTTTGTAGCAAAAATATAAGAAACAAGAGTTAAGTTTACAATGAGAAAGGATAAATTCCTTCAGATCAAGGTTGAAGGTTGCCATTGAGAATGCAATAATTTTAAATGCGAATGATTTTTAAAGTTAATTGGTCGATTGCCATCCTAACACATAACTAGCAACAATATGGGTGTGTTTGGTATGAGGGAAAATATTTTTATGGAAAATTAGTGATTTTATCACTTATTTTTCCTTGTTTGGTTGGTGAGGTGAAAAACTTTTTGCGAAAAATATTTTACTACATTTTTTTGTTGCAATGAAAGAAAATACTTTTTACTACATTATTTTTTTGAAATGAAAGAACATACTTTTTCTATATCATGAAAAGAAAGTACTTTTTTTGTTAAAATGAAAAGAAAAAAAATCATATGATAAAAAGAAAATACTCATTTATTGAAATGAAAAAGAAATACTTTGTCTATAACATGAAAATAAAGTACTATTATTAATAAAATTTCTATTTAGGGTAGGGTTGGGGCGAGGACGGGGTTGGGGTGGGTGGGGGTGGGTAGGTGGGTGGCTGTGGGGGTGGGTAGGTGGGTGGCTGTGGGGGTGGGTTGGTGGGGACGGGGAATAGAGTGGGGAATGTTGAAAAAGAGTTTTGAAAAATATTTTCCCTTCTCTTGTTAGGGAAAATATTTTCCTCCAATTGGAGGAAAATGAATTCATGAGGAAAATATTTTCCAAAACATTAGAGCCAACCAACATGAGAAAATTGGAAAATCATACCAAACACACCCTATATGTTAGAACTTATTTTAATTAAGGACAATTTTCTTACTTAAGAGTTCAATAATTATAAGTTTTTTATGACAACATTAATGTAAACTCATAAAAGAAAATTATGCATAGCTTATCCTTCTTTCTTTTTTCGTTTACGTACCATATATTTTCATGTAGAGTAGGGAACGTATGGTTTTGTTGTTCTGATATGATGTCATGTCCGATCCGTTTGAACAATTTATGGAAAAAGTTTTTGGGGAAATCTTTTTTAGAAGAACTTAAAAAAAAAAAATTGTGCAAAGATAAAATGGGATTCGTCAATTGTTGAATAAAGAAGTTTTGTGAATATTCTCAATGAATTTTTGTAAAAAGGTACCTCAATACAATTTTCTTTGGAAAAGAAATTTTCGAAAAACTTTTTTTCTGTTAGAGAAAAGCACAAACAAACACTCAAACATTTGAAGATTGCATAATGTCTCTACTATATTATGCTCTAGAAAATGAAAACAGGAATATTTGAACCGAATAAGTATAATGTCTCTTGCCTTTTTAACTTCAAAAAACCAACGAACGATATTTTAATTAGATTGAAATTCAGTTCTGATATCCCCTCTTGCTTTTGGTGCATTCATGCGTTTTCTCTTTTTTCAACAACTCAACTCATTACCTGATGAAATACGTAACTCAATTGCGTCCATATTAAATTTCGAAGGGTTCATAAATAACATTTATTTAACAATTTATATTTATATATGACAAAATAAATCGGTTTTGCTATATGTGTGCGATTTTTGTCCCCGCTTCTTTAGCTTAGAGCCCGTTTGAATTGCCTTTAAAAAGTGACTTTTCAGCGGAAATAACTTTTAAGCCAAAAAGCAATAAGTTTTGCTTTTGGCTTGTTTTAAGCAGTTTTTAACTTATTTAACCACATTTTAACTTTGTCAAACACTGAAAAAAACTAAAAAGACCTTGAAAGCTGATTTGACCAGCTTAAAAGGCAATCCAAACACCCTCTTAATCATGATTAAAGATGTATATTCTCTTTCTTTAATATGATTCAAGTTTTTTTTTGTTATTATTTTAAAATAGATAAATCCAGATGTATATACTTTTCGCATTCATGTTTTGATTTAAGTGCAAAAGGAAAACCAAGATTACAGCATTAGAAAAAAGTAGTATTTATCCCCCTGAAAGTTGAGTTGTCTTTTATTTGAATTTTAAAAAGGGTCTGAAATCAACAAGAAATAGAAAAAACTTTCAACTAAGGTTATTAATGGTACGATAAAAAAAGTAACTCCACTATAGATAAGTACTAATAAAAGTTCACAAAGAATCAGTCACCTATATTTTTCCCCTTAAAATTAGTTCACAAATAAATCATGCGATTTTTCCTCTCTAATAATCCAGAAACGACCAAACTTATAGCACTAGTGCTTGTATTTAATTTGTTCTTGTAATTGTTTTTTTCTATAAAGTTGATTGATAAATAAAAAAATACGTTATATTTTGTTTTAATGAAGATTAAAGTTGTGAAGTATTTCATGAGTGGGTATTAAAGTGATGTTTTTGTATAGTAAAACCCACTTTGAGAAAAAGACTTCCAAACTCATTAGACTATAATGTTGGTTGCTTTCGAGATACTCCTAGTACTTTACTAGGAGAAATTTGCTGGTTCAGGCATAAAAAACTCATTTTTTTTGTCTTTAACTCGATATCCGGTACTCGTGTTGGGGTTTGATTAAATTTGAAATCCCAATGAAAAGTCCCACATTTAGGGGTAAATAACGCTTCCTAACAAAAACAACTCATATCTAGGGCTCGATATCGAGATATTTGATTAAGGATGAATGAGTATTTATTACTCCATCACAACCTTTGTTGGAAGCATAAAAAGCTTTAAGGATTGATGGTATGACACAATTTATTGAATTATTTTTTCAAAAAGATACTTTTATAAAGATAAATAAAGAAGCGACAAATTTCTTTATCTTTTTAACTTTTGCCTCTTTTTTTTCTCTCCCTTTTTAACGTAATTATTCACGAATTGATTATTTAGTACCTATCAAAATAAGAGTAGCGTAATGTAAGAAAATTATAAAAAGCACCAATAAGTTCAACAGAACAAAGTTTCTTTGGCAACAAAATGTTAGTAATTAAAGTAGAACAACTCACATCTACCTGAATATTTATTACTCATTTAATTCATTAAGCTAGTCTCATTTTATTTTCATTTGAACGTTGAATAATTAAGTTCTCTAATCTAAGACGTTCTTATATTTTCTACAAAGTATTGGACATCTAAAATAAACTAAAAAAACGAGACATTAACAATAACATACCCAGTAAAATTCTATAAGTAAGGTCTGAAAAGGTAATGTGTATCATATCTTACCATTATCTTTATGAAGGTAAAGATGTTGTTTTCAATAAAATTTCGGCTAAACTCAAATAATCAATAACAACAATAAAATAACAATAACATAATGACAAGAATCTTATAAGCAGGAGAGAGTATAGTGTATATATATATATATATACCTTATACGTATCTTTGTAAAGATAGAAGAAATTGTTTCGGATAAGCCCTCAGCTAAACTCGAAAAATAAAAAAATTGAATAAATTGGAAAGTTTTCCTTTTGGCTAAGGAATTGAAGAATAACGTAACGATCAAATCACCTTTACAGGAAAACAAAAAACTCCACCAGTATCTAATTGGATAATACAGTAAGCACACGAAACATACTAACAGTAGCTTAGCTCCTAGTACAATATTTTTCACAAAAAATAAATATATATAACGACCTTTGCCACTTAGCGCCACGAGCCCGACACAATCCCATATTCTTTCCCTATCGGGCTTCCTCCTATTCGCCACCGCCGTCTACCACCAGCGCCACCGCAACCGCCACCTTTTTGCTAACATACGCCTCTCTCTCTCTCTTTTTTAACAATTCTGAACAGCGTAGGATAATTGAGGATATTCCGGTGACTGGTAAAATGATACAATGAGCTCACCTCCACAACAAGAAAATACACCCTCGGATTCCAAAGACGAAGAATCCCGCCACCTCCTTAGTACCTCTCTGCCGCAATCAACGTCGCCGTTAATTAACGGCGATGCTGATGATGGCAGCGAAGAAGAAGAATTTGCGTACGGATCTGGGGAGAAGATCCACATCGTTGATTTTGATTCAGAACCGATCGACGGTGTTGATTACAGCACGGTGCCTCCATTTTCATGGAAGAAACTGTGGCAGTTTACGGGTCCTGGATTCTTAATGAGCATAGCTTTTTTGGATCCGGGGAATTTGGAAGGAGATCTACAAGCTGGAGCAATCGCGGGTTACTCGCTTCTGTGGCTGTTGTTATGGGCCACTGTTATGGGCCTGTTGATCCAGTTACTGTCGGCGAGAATAGGCGTTGCAACGGGCCGGCACTTGGCGGAGCTTTGCCGGGAAGAGTATCCTAAATGGGCTGGGCTTTTACTATGGTTCATGGCTGAGGTGGCTCTGATCGGAGCCGATATTCAGGAAGTTATAGGAAGTGCAATTGCAATTAAGATACTCAGTCGTGGGGTTTTACCACTTTGGGCTGGTGTGCTTATTACTGCTTCTGATTGGTAAATTTGATTTACTTTTCAGTTGATTAGCTTAAAAAGATCAGTACTTTAGCTCAAATTAGCATTCAATGGGCAGTACTAGTATTATTTTGTTTGCCAATTAAATGCGAAAAATATAGTCTTTTTAATGTTCATTAACTGGGATCACGATTTGATTTTCCATATAGTACGGAGTATGTTTTTTCTTCACGCCTGGGTTTGTTAGGAGTCTTTTTCTTCTATTTAAAGCTGAGGCGTAGTCAGCATTTGAAGTTTATGAGTTTTGGATTCTAGCCTTTTTGAGTTACTAGGTTCTAAATTAATAATTGCATGCGGGATGCTTTGTGCACCGGGCTGCTTTTTTTAAAAAAAAAAATAATAAGATGAAGTTTGGGCCAAAGCTATTGAGTCCGAACCCATAGCGTCAACTCTACATCTGCCCCTGATTTAGAGAATTGTATGTTGTGTAGCGATAAGTGCGAGGCTTAAAGAACCTTTAATTTGCCGTAATAGTATTGGAAATTGGAATATAATGGACCTGAATCGAGTGAATGGATAAAGAGGATTCAGGTAGCCAACTCCAATTTTTTGGGATTGAGGTGTAGTTGATTGATTGACATAGTATGTTGCTAATGGAAGTAATCTGCTTTAGTTTGCATAAGTTACCATCATAAGCGTGATTTTACGTTTGCATACTCCTCTTGTTAGTTGATCAATCTGTTAACTAGTTTTCTTTTGTTCTGTTTTTGCAAGCAGCTTTCTTCTTTTGGTTCTTGAGAACTATGGAATAAGGAAGTTGGAAGCTGTTTTTGCTGTTCTTATTTCGACTATGGCACTGTCCTTTGCTTGGATGTTTGGAGATGCTAAACCTAGTGGAAAGGAGCTTCTAGCAGGTGCATTTCTTATTCTAGCATTTGTTTAAATTAATTACATGGAATCATTATGGTTAGGTGCTGATATGTTTCTTGTCAAATTGCTTTTTCTCATCTTCATAGGTCTCTTGATTCCAAAACTCAGTTCAAGGACAGTTCGGCAGGCTGTTGGAGTAGTTGGTTGTGTAATAATGCCTCACAATGTATTCTTGCATTCAGCTTTGGTTCAATCAAGAGAGATTGATACGAAGAAAAAAGGGCAGGTTCAAGAGGCATTGAATTACTACTCAATAGAATGCTCCTTTGCCCTTCTTGTCTCCTTTATTATCAATTTGTTTGTTACAACTGTCTTCGCCAAGGGATTCTATGGAAGTGAGCAAGCTAGTAGTTTAGGCCTTGTAAATGCAGGGCAGTATCTTCAGGATAAGTATGGTGGGGGAATGTTTCCAATCCTCTATATTTGGGGTATTGGATTATTGGCAGCGGGACAGAGCAGTACAATAACCGGTACTTATGCTGGACAGTTTATCATGGGAGGTTTTCTCGATCTACGTTTGAAGAAATGGCTTAGGGCGCTGATTACTCGAAGTTGTGCTATTGTGCCAACAATAATTGTTGCTCTGATTTTCAATAGAACTGAATCATCACTCGACGTTTTGAATGAGTGGCTTAATGTGCTTCAGTCTATACAGATCCCTTTTGCGCTTATCCCCCTTCTGACATTGGTGTCCAAGAAGGAGTTAATGGGTGTTTTTAAAATTGGGCCTACTCTCGAGGTAAGTTGACCTTCCCCATTATCTGTGGTTTCAGTTTCATGTCTATTACTTTCTGAAGATTAGATATGAAGCTGTCTCAAGTATGGTCAATTCCTTTATTTGTTTATATTTTTTCCAGAACAACTGGCTTTCATAATTTAAATCATCTTAGTTATTTAAGTGGCTAGCAGTTTTCTGTGAGTTTGATGTCAGAAAGTCTAGAATTTTGAGAAGTTGACAGAGAATGAAAAAAATCAAAACTATAAGCTAGCAAAAACAACCCACTTGTGATTAACACCATGAGTGTGTCATTTAAATATGTGTAAGCTGCTTGTTTAGTCCATAATAGCATAAATAGTTACACGATCAAGTTATTTTCTTGTGTTTCAGTATAGGTACGTACGCTCCTAGAAGTTTGAATCATCTTACTTCTTTTGAGCTAGTAGTCTTTTGCTGGGATAGATAGATTCTTCAATTGCCTTGATGTACCCTGTATCTAATGGGTGTGACAGTTTGAATCATCTTACTTCTTTTGAGCTAGTAGTCTTTTGCTGGGATAGATAGATTCTTCAATTGCCTTGGTGTACCCTGTATCTAATGGGTGTGACATCGAATAAGTATTTCGTTGCAAATTTTTCAAAATATAATAAAGTTGGCAATACCTGCATGTATCCTTACCAGATATCACAGATATGTATCCACATCCTAGTTGGCTATAGTGGCTAGTCCTAACTCCTAATAACATAGCTGTTATGTGTGTTTGATGTTCTAATGCGATACTTTGAATATTAACAACACATATGTTGTTTTATGTTTCATTTATTTTGAGAATGATGGTGACCGGATCAGAGTTCATCTCGACTAATCTAGCGAGCACCTGCTGCTTCCCACCAATACAATACCAGTTTACTTTGTCAACCAAATGCTTAGACAGATGCGAGTAAATAACTAGCTTCTTTTATCTCTAATAGAATCTGAACGTTAGTCTCCACGGTCTATTGACCGCTAGGCAACATCTTTCGGTGCTTAATGAATGTAAATCAATTGATAATGAACAATCTTAATAAAAATATTACAGAACACTCCATTCCATATAGAACTCTTTTGTTGGTTTGTTTTGTGGTTGTACACTAGCTTGACAGATTTATGACTAAGACAAACTAATACATCAAATGTGCAGTCCTTTCAGAGTTCTCTGTCTTATTTGCTATATTGCAGACTAAGTTACCCGTATCGCATGTATGAAGCCTCGTAAATTTATTAGCATTTTAAGTTTTGTATTCTAAATTTTGGACTGTCTTGTATGGGGTGCATTTTTTCCTCTGAATCCTACTTTTGAACTGCCCTTTCATTATTACTGTAGAGAGTTGCATGGACTGTTGCTGCACTAGTGATGGTGATAAACGGCTATCTTTTGCTGGACTTCGTTATCTCTGAGGTCAACGGGCTGCTGTTTGCTTTTCTGGTCTGTGCTGGGACTGCAGGTTATATTGCCTTCATTTTGTACCTTATTTCACATGGTGGTGGCAATGTTGCCAATTGGTTCAACCTACTCCGCACAAAAGGATATAGCTATGCTGGTCAATGAGACATCTAAGACTAATATTCCATCAAATCCAAATGTCGTAAATAGTAATTCACGACATGGCAGAGAGGCCATGGCTCGGGAAGTTTGGCTACTGAAGCATTTTTTTCACCTGAAGAGATTCCAATTTCATTGTGTCCTAACTGTCATAATAGATGTCCAATAGTTGTCAGCATTTGCTTTTTAGCTGTAGGTTCCCCAAAATAAATAATGGAGCAAACTATTCAGGACATTGACATCAGATATAGAGGATGAGGAAAGTATATATTCCGCTGGATGAAGATACTTCTTCATTGCAGGCCACTTCGATCCACAATGTTGTTTTTATCAAATAGATGCAGATGAACTTCAAAGCCATTGAATTTTTGTAAGAGAATATTCGATTGTGCAGTAATGTAGTATTTGGTTCAGCTGATTAGAAGTGACTTACATCAATACAAAAGAAGTGTTTGGATCTTTTCTTGTGATATACTCACTTTTTATGCTGAACTCCTATCCATAGCTTCTCTCTTTTTGCTCTGTGACATTACGTAGGGGGGTGTGTTGTAGAGGGGACAGGAGCTTTCATTGTGCTGTGTTTGGATGATTCCGCTTCCAAATTTAAAGAAGGATAAAGGGAATTTGTATTGTTAGACATTGATACCTTTTTTTAAAACTCAAACAAAGACTTTTATTAGACTGAATCAGCAAATATCTTAATTATATTTGCATTGCAGGTGTAAATTTTGGAGAGATAGGTCAATAGATTGAAATTTTTCTAAATTTGTTTTCTTGTTGCAGTAAAAGGCAAAGTTATTCGGAATCAACACAATACCATCTATCTTACTAAATCCTTGTATTTTATGTACATTGTGATGAACTACAAATGATGATGGATTAACAAAAGAATAACAAGTAGGAATATATGTATCATATCAAAACCTGCATTTCCATCAAAAACTCCGACACGAGCCGACCTTATCGGCTCGGTTTTGCATGGAACGGCATAGGAGGAATGTTAAAAATTGAGAAATGAGCACTTTCAATCAATTATTTTCTCTCAAAGAAAAAAAAGGCAAGCATTCTTATTATTAGTATAAGTACTACTTTTGATGATGATCAAATTCTTCTTGGGCCTCATGACTTAAAAGAAATAGCAAATTTGAACAGAACAAATGCAAATGGTGGTCCCCCAACCTTAATCACCGACGCTGATGAATCCTGTCTCCTTGACTTTCACTTTTATGTGGTCAATATTAAAATGGTTGTCGTATTTTATTGTACGCACCTTCATCGACAAGATCTAGGTCTGTTGGTTTTTAAATATTTAGCTCCGTCATTGAAATTCAGAGCCAAAATTTTGGCCATGTCTAGTAAAAAAAACGTCTACAACTAAGTCAGAAAACTATGATGAGTTCTCCATCACCGAAGCACAATGGCATACGAGAATCGAATCGTCTATTATCAGATGATGATGGTGATGATTATGATAATCATCAGGCTAAAGATAAAGTCTTGGCCATTGAAATCGAGAAAGTTGACGCCGGTGATGTTCCAGAGATGGTCCCACCTTTTTCTTGGAGGAAGCTATGGGAGTTTACAGGGCCTGGATTTTTAATGAGCGTCGCATTTCTTGATCCTGGAAATTTGGAAGGAGATTTACAGGCTGGAGCCATTGCGGGCTACTCGTTGCTTTGGTTGCTTATGTGGTCCACTTTTATGGGCTTGCTTATACAGCTATTGTCTCTTAGATTGGGTGTTGCTACGGGGCGGCACTTGGCTGAAATCTGCAGGGAGGAATATCCAAATTGGGCCAGGATTTTGCTTTGGTTAATGGCGGAGGTGGCTCTGATTGGAGCTGATATTCAGGAAGTTATAGGAAGTGCCATTGCTATTAAGATACTTAGTAGTGGGGTTATTCCTCTTTGGGGTGGTGTCCTCATTACTGCTTCAGATTGGTGAGCTTTTCCTTTTCCTTTTGTTTCTTTTCTTGTTTCCCCTTTTTGTTAGTATTTGTTTGTGTTATAATGATGGTCTCCGAGTCACTTTGTGCGCGTCTCGACCGAATACTGTTGCATTGGATGCCCGGCTACCTCCCACCACCACAGGGTAGCCGAATAATTCTGTCGACCAATGCTTAGGCAGATTAGGAGAAATCACCTATCATTTTTGTCACAATGGGGATTTAAACCCTAGTCTCTGTTATGATTTTCACTCACTTCACTGGTTGTTAACCCACATCCTTTGGCGTTGTCCTGGGTGGCGGATTTAGGCCCAAATTATGGTGCACGTGAATCTATGGTCTTTCCGACAAACTAGGTATTTTATGTACATATCTCTTAGAATTGATCTAATTATTGCTGGCCCCATGCTCCAAAAAGGCTTAATTGTGCGTTTGGTGGAGTGTTGAGTTATTTACCAAAGGAAGAGGGATCAGTTCCAACTAAAAGCTTTCTTTTTTCTCCTTTTTTTTAGTGGTGCATCCATGTTCTAAAAATCCTAGATCCACCTTCAGTTTTTTAGTTCAATCCTTTGAAACTGAAAATGTTAATTTTCAATGTCTTGGCCTACAGAATATGAATAAAATTATGTGATGAAATGTTCTTGACGCCTGTTGATATGTTGCTCTGCTGACAATGATTGTGATGTTTCAATAACAGCTTCATCTTCTTGTTTCTGGAAAATTATGGAGTAAGGAAACTAGAAGCTTTTTTTGCTGTTCTAATTTCCACTATGGCATTATCATTCGCCTGGATGTTTGCTGAGACTAGGCCTAATGGCAAGGAACTCATAATAGGTCAGAAAACTTGTTTTCACATGAGCATTTCCTTACTTCTGCGGCCAATATCAATTCTGTGCCTACGTTAAATTCTTTAGCTTGGTTTGTTTTTCAGGTCTTTTGCTACCAAGGCTCAGCTCAAAGACAATTCAGAAAGCTGTTGGAGTTGTTGGTTGTGTCATAACTCCTCACAATGTGTTCCTATACTCTGCTTTGGTGCGGACAAGGAAAATTGATCCCAAAAAGAAAGAAAAAGTTCAAGAGGCATTGAACTACTATACGATCGAGTCATCAATTGCTGTTTTTGTTTCATTTTCTATCAATTTGATGGTAACAACTGTCTTTGCCAAAGGTTTCTATGGAACTCCACAAGCGAATAGCATAGGGCTAGTAAATGCTGGGCAATATCTTCAAGAAAGATATGGTGGAGGGTTGTTTCCAATTCTCTACATATGGGGCATTGGCCTTTTGGCCGCTGGTCAAAGTAGCACGATGACTGGTACTTATGCTGGTCAGTTTATTATGGGAGGTTTTCTGAATCTGCGGATGAAGAAATGGATAAGGTCAGTGATTACAAGGAGTTGTGCTATCGTGCCAACCATAGTCGTGGCCATATATTTCAACAGATCAGAGGATTCACTCGATGTTTTGAACGAATGGCTAAATGTACTTCAAGGAATGGTGATCCCATTTGCTATTATTCCTCTTCTAACATTGGTGTCAAATGAGCAGATCATGGAAGTCTTCAAGATTGGGAAGCTTATGGAGGTAATTAGTCATATCAGAAGCTCTACCATACTGATTATGATAGGAATCGCCTTATTAATGGCCTTTAGCATGATGATTAGCCTCTCAAAAGACTAATCAGTGACATGTATGTCTTGCATATAATTAATTGGCATAGTTAATACCTACTAGTTGCTAATTAAACTGACTCAAATTGCTCACACCACTTTAGAGATTTCCCATACATCAGTACGTATGAAGGATCCAAACCTCTCTTTGTTGATGTCACTGTTTGTAGCTTTCTTTGTCCTAAGCTATAAACAGACTCAGCTGATAAAAAGAACAACTGTTATCTCTTCATTGTATTAAGGAAGAATGTTAAATTCTTCTATGTTTTTGCTTCCACCATTACAGTTTCCTCAGTTCTAGATTGTTTTGCGTGATTAAAACGCCATAATGTCTGTACTTCCCCTCTTAAATAGGTTAAGTTGAACTGCAAGTGAGAAAATTGGAGTACAACCTCTATTCTTTCTTCCTATTCTTGTTACCCTTACTGAATTGGAATTTTGAAGATATGATTCAAGCTACGACTATAGGAAATTAAGAATGTAGCTATGATAGGTGGAGAACTTTTGTTTAAAAATTTAGATTATTTGGCAGGGCTTTTGTATTTCCCTAAACATGTAGATTATGTCCGTTTTTTCATTTAGAGCTATCCCGCATACAGGTTTCTAGGTTGCTTTCTGCATATGAGCTGCACCCCTTTTACGTGCTTTTTCAATTAAAATTGGTCTTAACTAAAAAAGAAATGAATGGCTGTCCTTAGTTAAAGGCTGGAATCTTGTTTTTCTCAAAACCAAATATTTATGACAGAGGACTGAGGACCTTATGTTCAGTATCTCATATTTCACTTGTTGATTGCAGAGAACTGTTTGGACAGTAGCTGCTCTGGTAATAATGATCAATGGATATGTTATGTTGAGCTTCTTCCTTTCTGAAGTTAACGGCCTGCTGTTTGGTTTTGTTGTTTGCATGGGAGCTTCAGCATATGTGGCTTTTCTTGTATATCTCATTTCCCAGCGTCACAACCAGGCGGAGTTGAATGGTTTTACTCACCTTACAAATTAAACTAACAGCTTTATCTGAGAATTGCGAACTATTACAACCTAACGTGATCAGGGAAACTACCCCTCTACCTCCACCCTCTCCAGACCTCACTTGTGGGATCACACTGCGTATATTATTGTTGTTGTTGTGTGATCAGGGAAATGGAAGAGCAGGAGAATACATTCGAAAAGGAGAGATTCCTATTTTGACAACAACCTTTTGGTCTAAAGAAGCTTGAATCCGAAAAGTTTTGCAAATTTGGCACTACAGAACTATGAAAAAAGCTGAGACATTGATCAAGTCTCTATAAGATGAAGTTTTTAAGTCTCATGATTACTGTATGAAGAGATCAGGAGCTCAAACATGGGGATGGAATGCACTACTTTCCTCTTTTAATCCTGTGTACATAATAGAAGTGTTATAAACTTGGAAGTGTTATAAACTTGGACGAAAACAGTATATTGTTCCCTCCATTTCAAAGAATGAAAAGGATAGAGGACGAGTATTAATTCCTACGTAATTAATTCTTGCATTATAATCTCGGTATAACTTGTCGATCTATACCACCCCTTGAGTGTTACTCCTGAGAATAAAAAGATGTACATTTTGACAAATGGCAATATTAAGTTATAGTGATTAGTCCCTTTCGAGACATCCGTAAAGTTGGAACGATACAAGGAAGATTAGCATGTCCCCTGCTCAAGAACGACACAGAAAATCGAGAATTGGTCAAATTTTTTGAAAAAATAAAAAATTTATAGTGATCACGAGTATTATCAATTACATCTGAGCTGCATAAAAAATTATCATTTTAAAAAAAAGATCCCGTTTTAATTTATGTTTTTTCGCCAAATATGATGATGACAAAAAATTGCACACTCTACGTGGATTGAATTTCACCACACTAGTTACTCTTTCAAATGTTGTTACTCCGTTAGTATTTTATTACCCGTTTGGACAGAAGAATTTTTTCACTTTTTTCCGAAAAACATTTATTTTTTTTTCGAAATCAGTGTTTGGCTATAAAAATTATAATTTTCACTTAAAGATGAATTTTGGAATTTTTCGAAAATTTGAAAACTCCAAAAAGCTGTTTTTATAATTTTTACTCGGATGACTCACAAAAATTCAAAAACAACCCAAAATTATATTCATGTCCAAACACAACTCTAATTTTTAAATACTATTTTCACTTGAAAAAAAAGATTCACCTTTTTTTTGAAATTTTACAATTTTTATGTCCAAACGCCCACTTAGTTTCAACTATCTTGTCTCCACAGACATTTTTTTCTTATATAATATTTTTTTTTCCAAAACTAGCATTAATGTTTGAAGTTTATGTTTGTTTACCCTAAAAATGGATAACAATTGAATTTATATTGTGTTTTTAAGGACACGTGATTTTACTTGGCACAAACTGAGAAAAACGCAAATTGATATTGAAATTAACCTCAAATAGAAATAAAGCAAACCAAAAGAGATGTATAGCATTGATTCTCGAGCCGGGTCGCCTTCGAATCAAACAAGTATTTCACTGAAAAATATGAACAGAATAACAGAGTATTGAGAGCTTAAGAAGAAGATAGTATAATGCTTTATGTAACGTGAGTATCATGTCCTTTACAAATGATCAGACCCCCATTAAATAGTAGGGGAGTCCTACCCTTAATACAATCCTAAATACAGTAAGAAATCCCATGATTAGCTGATTAATAGGCCTCTTCTTGATACGTGCCAAGATTCCCGCCGTGATCCTCGCCCGATCACGGATATCTTGGCTTTTCGTTATTTGGATTGGCGGGCTTCCCTCGATCTTGCTCGATCTCTATCCTGCTTGGTCTCGATCTTGGCTGGTCTCGATCTCGATCGGTCCCTGAGTCACGAGCTTGGCAATCTAACTTCATGTCATGGTCCGGTATGACATGGAGTCGAACCTTGGCCTGCCACACCCCGATCTCGATTAATCATACAAAAAGGGCAAGCTCGATTTTGACCGTATACAGATAGTCCCCTCGTTTTTTGGAGAGTAATGACAAGAAACGATTTGAGCCCTCGATCTTCACCTCGATACATCATGACGTAAGTATCATGACGCAAGCAGTAGAGGTAACTGAAACGTCTTGTCGGTACAGTTTTCCAGGCATTTAATGCGCGTCAGTCGACGGTAGGCCATTACCGGCTTTGAACCGTCATTGAGAAATTATAATCCTTCCTTCTTCATTTTTCAAACTTTACTTTTCAAATCTTCTTCACTCTAATCTACAAAATCCTTTGCCTCCCTCAAGGCTTTGTATTTTCAGATCTCTAGGCTTTTTCGCTTGTTTCATCACAAAATACCAAGCGCTCCTCCTTAGCTCCCATTCTTCTTCATTCATAAAAGTAAAAATGTCTAAGACTTCAAAAACCGTTCCACAAAAGGAGACTGTTTCATCGTCATGGCCGGCCAATGAGGAACCGGCAGCGGAGCCACGCCCTGAAGAGTTTTTTCCCGAAGGATGTTTCCTCGATTCTGATTTCAAGGTTGAAAAGACTTCCTCGGTGCCAGATCAATGCGAGCTGGTATCGAGGTGCATATGCTCGATAACCGAAAAACTCCTCTCCCAGGTTAAAAAAGATTGCAACAGGGGTAAAAAACATGTGGTGGTGCCAGCTCCAGAAGAATCAATCACCACCCATGTGGAAGGGTTCTTAAGTGTTTACACTTACCCCTTCACGTTGGGCCCCTTGGATCCGATTATCATAGATTTCTACAAGAAATACGAGGTGACCCTCGGCCAGATTCATCCCTCTTTCTAGAGAATAGTGATACTACTTCGTTTCTTTGTAAGCAAAATTGATGGGCTTCCCTTCATCCTCGACCATCTCATCCGCGTATATAGTCCCCGGCTCTATCGAGGAGGACTAATAAAGCTTCAATGTCGGGCCACCAGGGCACCTTTCTCGAGCATAGATGAGGACAAAGACCGGAATTGGATGGGCCGATTTGTTCGAGTGAAGACCCCGGACTTGATCACGGCCAAGAGTATGCCATTTCCTGAGAAATGGAATATCAAGCATAAGTATAATTCCGTCCTTAATTTCTGTTTATTGCATTCGTTTTGTCACCTTTTCTTACCAGTGTTTTACTTGATGCAGCCATTGCCTGGATGCCAGGCACAGTTCCCAATATCAAGGACTAGGTCAGGAGATTAATATAGCAGTCGACACATGCTAAGCGCGCATGGCGCGATTTGGAGAAGGGTCGATGGAAGGCTAGTAGTCATGGTAAAATTTTTCTTCCTGACTTAATGATTTGATCACTGTTCGAATATTTTTCCGAACTTACTCATTTCTTTTCTTTTGTAGGTCTCGGAAGGATGTGATGATGAGGCCCGCTTTTGGTGATGAAGAAATCCCTCCCCCATCATCTACTTCGAAGCCGGTGAGGGAGAAGAAAAGGAAGAGGGCTTCGACTTCCACAAACTCTGAGGGGCAGAAGCCCAAAAAGAAAACAGCCTGTAAACCCAAAGGGAACATCATCCCTTTAACCTTGGAGTCAGTCCAATGGCTAAGGGAAGAGCCCGAGGAAGAAGAAGAAGAAGAAGACTTCGGGCCGGTGGCCCATGTGCGAGCTGGCACCCAGATTCAAGGAACTACTGAGCCGGTGGCAGCTGAGTCTGCTCTGCCTCGACTTGATGTGAATGAGGGGGAGGCTTCAGCCGAAGTTCCCGAGCCAGAAAGAGCCGAAGATGTCTCGCCTCGAGGTGAGAAGGCTACTAAGGAGACGGTTGATGCTAGTGTAAAAACCGAGCTTGAAGCTTCCCGAGATGAAGGCGGAGCCCCCATTTATTTACTTGGGGTGATAAATATCGTAGATTCCCCCTCGTTTCCTTCATTCACTGAGTCGATGATAGATTAAGCTCAGGCGGCGGAGACTTGCCATGGGGAAGGGGTCCATGGAGTAGAAGACCCTTTCTGTGGCTATTCATTAGGTGACTTGGTGGTACTGAGGAAGAGCTCGAGTGAGGCTTCCTCGAGATTTAAACTGACCAATCAATTTCCGGCCCCCAGTGCTGATCCCGAGCGTAAACGATCAACTATCATCTCGGTCCTGGAGGATGCTCGGGTTCTTTATGCCCCCGTAGGGTTGGCTAGCTATCTTCGATGCTTGGTCACTGAAGAAGACCAAGCCAAGATGGATGAGGTGGAAACACCTTGTCTTTTAAACGAAGCTCAACAGGCTCTAAACTAGGTAATCATAGATTTCCTTGTCGATGTCCATTTTTGTACTTAGACTTTTCTCCCTTTATATAACTCATTTTTCTATGTTTGTAGGCTTCAGTGCTTCATCATGAGGCTTTCCTCCGATCCCGAGGGGAGCTGAGCCAGTATGACGCCGAGGTCCGAGGGCTTACGTCGTGCTGAGCTAGAAATGGCTCATATATAACATGCCGAACTGGCCGAACAGGTAAAAAGAATCTTAAAATTTAATGGCGGTGACTCGGGCGTGATGGCTAATGGTTCGAACCCGCAGGTCCAACAAAAGCTCGATGTGATCGGGCAACTCCGCGAGGAAGTAGATGCAGTGAAAACTGAGGCCGAAGAGTGGAAGAAGACATGGACCGCCTTGCCTCAAAAAGGAGACTGCTAGGGCCCAACTGGCCTCGGCTGAAATTCAACTTCGAAGCATGAAAGAGAAAAACTTGGTGCAAGCTAAAAAAATCGAGGAGCTCCAGTCTCAGTTGGGTTCGGCAATTTCCAATCGAGAGAAGCTGGTCCGAGAGCTTGAAGCAGCCAAATCGGAGATTGAAGCGACCAAGGCCAATGCTGATGTAGTGGTGGCCATTTACCGGGCCGACGCCGAAGCTGCTCAGGTCCGAGCAAAGGAGGTCCCCGAGGCTGCTCATGTTCGAGCAAATAGGGTCACCGAGCACGCCAAATGCCAATCCCGAAGGGACACTCTTGAGGAGATCCATGCTCGGGGCTTCGATCTTACAGCCGAGATCGAGAGCGTTAAGGAGCTCGAAGCTAAAGCCAATGGGTTAGCTTACCCTGATGACGACGATTCTAAGAGCCTGATCGGATCCGAAAGTGGAGAGGGCCCCGAGGATGAAGCTGCTCCCGGAGACAACTAAGCCTTTTAAGCTTTTGGATAGTTTTTGTATTTTTGTCGACGCCGCTTTGGCCTTTTGTAAAGAACCTCCATCGGGCCGTGTTGCCCTTGTAAAAAAGATTTTGATGAATATATAAAACTTTTCCATTCCATGGCTTCTGAATCTGTTGTGTTTTTGTTGATTTATGTAAGGGTTAAAACGCCTTAGCATAAAATTATAAAGTTGTATTTGAGGGTCCAAGATTTGAGATATTAAGGATCGACAATAGGCACTGCCCTCGATCATTTTTAATCTGTCACACCTCCTTTTTCCCGAGGGGATAGGGAGTGTTTTCAATTAAAGTGACATTAATCGAAATAAAATTATTTATTTAACTTAGAGACGCCACTTGGGATATTTGTTATTGTGTCCCAAGTCACCGATTTATTTTAAATCCCAAATCGAGGAAATTTGACTATGTTCTAAAGTCTGCGAAACCAGAAGACTGGGTAAGAAATTCTGTTAATTCGGGAGAGGATGTGAGGCACTCCCGAGTTCCGTGATTTTAGCACGGTCGCTCAACTATTAATAATTGGCCTAATTATCTGATTTATTACATGTTTAAAACCTATTGTGTATTTTTAAATTTTAAATCGCTTTTAATATTTATGAAATTTGTTTGAACAAGACGCGATGTCGCGCACTCGTTTGTTTTTGTACATATTGCTAATCACGCCACATGAAGTGCACCCGCGATTTACAACATGTTGATTTTATTATTATTTGAAGTGATGATCAAGTCACATGAAATGTGCACCCAAATTTTGGGAATTATGTATCACAACTACGTCACGGGAATTGTACCCATAGTTGTGATGAATAATTACGCGCCTAAAGGAAACTACGAGTATTCATGGTTTGATTGATTTTTCTAAGTTTAAAATCGTGCATGAAAGGTCCAAGTATATGGAATTTTAAAAAAAAAAAAAAGAAAGAAAAAAAAGAACACAAGTGTGTTGGCAGATTGCCAAACATCTTACGTACAACGTAATTCTTTGGGTTAGTTTTGATTTGTTAATAAAGCAAAATGGGTTGGAAAGTCATTTAGCCCCTTTCTTTTCTCCAATCCGAGATGGGCCTGGAGCCCAATAACTTGTTAGCCAATAGAGAACAAAGACACATCCTCTAAATTAGCTAGTATGCGAAACATGACAATTATGATCATCAAATCACCGAACAATAGATTACAACATCGAGCTTTCAAATATGATTACAAATCTAGCTAAATGTTTGACAACTTTGAAATGCCAATCAAAGAGACAAATCGCACATTAAACTTAGACTATTACAAAAGTAAATAATCCTAGCCACAATTGGTGTTATCCTACAAAACTTAACCAACAAAATATGGGTACACATATATTTATACAATCTCGGTTTCAGAATTTCATGGATTGCTTCAGAATAACTAGCTTTGCTCCAACATCCTATATTCCCGCAAGTTTAAATCGCTCTTATTATCTGGCCAACATCACAAGTTTAAGTTGTTCATAATATAAAATCACCAGTGCAATTTTTCAGTCGAAGATAAAGGAAACAGACAAACTAAAAGACAATGCCATATCAATATCTTCATAACACGAATGATTCATGATTCATTTCAACATGGAAAAAATAACATGTTTGAAGCACATTAGTGGACGAAAAAGGCTTAAATTGGATGCTGCAGAACATGCCACTCATATACGATTTTAGCAGGGAATTCAAAACTTGAATATCATACTTAAACATTCAAAATTTGGAAATCAAAGCAGCAGGCCATAAACAATTCATTTCCTCGTTTCATAAACTCAAAAAACAACTAATTTAGTATGGAGCATACCTAATTCGCAGCAAACAACAATGAGAGGCCCAATAAAGGCCAAATGATGAAAGCTAGAACTTAGCCGAGCAAGCAGTTCCCAGATTCAGCAGGAAACAAGAATGTTCTTCACGAAACTGATTAAAATCCCAAAATATGAAAGTAAATCAGCAGCCCTTTTAAATAGTAGCAGAAATTTTCTTCTATCCTATTATTTCTCTTTGTTTTGGAGTGTTTCTCAACCATTATAAACTCAGTTTTGGGGACCTAAATTTCTAGCAGCATTTGGGCCTGCATTTGGGCCTGATTCTTAGCCCAATCCACACTCTCAACCCAAAGCAACTGATCCATTCTATTGATACTATGCACCGCCAGATATCAATTGAAAATAATTCAAAATTCTAACTTAGTCCTAATGAACTACAAACTGCTCCAAAATTAATTCAAAAGCTAAAAGGAATGATCATCAATACCTTATTCCAGTGGTGAACAAACAGAGCTAATAATAGCAACTAATGCGCACAATAGTCAATAATCGAGCAAACATATCACCAAGATAAAAAAAATGCGGCCAGTAAAATAAACGAAGGTGAAACACAGAAAACATGGAAAGGTTGGGAAGTAAAAGATAGCTTCGAACTCCAAAAATGGGGTGACTAGAATTTGACTAGTAGGTAGTGTTCGACCAGACCTCAGAGACATCGAAATGGGCTCAAACTTGCGTTAATTGATTGCTCGTGTTAAGAGCAATTGATTCTCGTAAGTTCGAGTCCAAAACGAGTAAAAGAAAACATCAGAAAGAGATAACCTTAGGTTTTCTGTAATCTAAGATTTGAAATTCGGCGACCTTCGTGAGGATTTTGGGAAAATTAATGGGGGATTAGTTATAGGGGAAGGCTGAGGATTGTCTGGTGAAAATTGGGGAGATTTGGCGACGGGCCGCCGCCATGGGGCAATTTCTGGGCGGCGGGACAGAGAATGAAGGAGATGAAGTGTGTGGAGGTCTCTAGGGTTAGGAGGGGGAATTTTGGGCAGTTTTAGGTAATGAAAATTCTGAAGTTTGAGCTTGTGTTTCCTGTCTTTTCTGCCTTTCCCACTCCACTAAGGGGTGTCTTGATCAGTTCCGGGCCGTTGGATGATGGGTAATCAACGGCCAAGAATTGATGCAACCAAACGGCGGTGTTTTGGTTATTTGGGAGGGGAGGATAGACCGGATTTTTTAAAAGGTCTGGGCTGGGGGTGGATTTTGGACAGCATTGGATTAGTTATATATCAAGTTGTATTTTCTTATGTCATTAGGAAAATAAAATTTGGAGATTCAAATCCAAGAGTCATTCATGCATTCTAAGTCAATAGTTAATGATTTCGATTTTCAGAAATTTGAATTTTGCATTTTGCGACTGAAAATCCACATTTGATTATGAATTTTGAGATAGACTCAATTGAAATTGAAAGGATGAATCAAACCCAATCGAAAGGGAAACCATTGCTTTTGGCCCAGTTTGCAAAAGACCAAACAAAACCTCTCTTTTCTTTGTTTTCTTTCATCTTAAATTCTACAAATTTAACTAAAAATCCTAATTAGATTCTTATTTAATTCTAATTTGCAAAATAACTTACTCACTATTTCTAATATTTAAATAATTAATTAACCTAAAACTAATGAAAGAAAATTAATAATTAAAAACTAAAAGCTAAAAATATAAGAGCCCATGGTATTTTTGTGATTTTTGTTTAATAATATAATTAATTCGTGTAATTAAATTTTAAATGCAATTAAGATCTAAAATGCTATGCAATGAAGAAATAAATATTTTTTGGTATTTTTCATGACTTTAAAATATTAAAAATGCACAAAATGTAACTAAATGCAAACAAACAATTACAGGGGAATTCCTAAAATTCTATAACATTAAAACTATTAGAAAGATTTATTTTTTGTTAATTTTGTAGGAGTTTTTTCATCGGGCAAAAATTACGTGCTTACAGCTGCCCCTCTTTGCTCGAAAACATAAAGAGTTTTCGGGCAAAGATAAAGTGAGCAATTATGAGCAATTTTTGCCCGTTTGATACTCCATGGGAAGCATTTTGAATATTTTTGACTGAACCTTGCTTCGGAGGTTGCTTACATATCCTTGGCTATAAAGGAATCAGGTCAGTGTAGTTCTAGGAATTTTGGTAGCTGGGACTACCGAGAAACTGTGATTTTACTGCCGTTACTGTTGTTACTTCTTGCTGAGCTCCTTATTACACCAAAATCAAAAATGAAAAGCAACAAAACAAGCCTATCAACTATGAGTTACAAGATTTCTATCTATAAGTCTTCTGAAGCTTGATCTTGAGTCTTGGTTTGTTCCTTACGCAGACTCTGACCTGAATCTTGATGTTTGCTAGCTGCAGGTGCTAGTTCATTCTTCTACGGCTTTTCTTCATCAAAACGAGACATGCAATGCTCGTGACTTCAATGCCTTGAGCAGTCCACATCTTTTCATCCGCTACTGCATTTTGGATTAACTTCTTTTCTTTTTCTTTATTCTGGATTGAGACCTCTTCTTTTGTTCATGTTGAACCCTGTGCCTCGAGGTAAAACCTACTCAGACACCAAAATAAAAGAACGAACGAAATTTTTCTGCCCCAGTTTTCACTAGGAAAATTTTGTGAGTTATTTGTAACAAAACTCTATACTATTTTATTATTGAAAGCAAATACAATATCGGGATTGGTGTACCCTGAGAAAACAAAGACTAAGGAGTGGACACCCTATGTCTAAAATAAAAGCAACTAGAGAGTGGAGACCCTATGTTGGAAAAGAGACTACGGGGTGGAGACCCTATGTCTGAAAATATCTTCAACTAGGGAGTGGAGACCCTAGGTTGGAAAATGAAACTAGGGAGTGGAGACCCTATGTCTAAAATAAAACACCAACTAGGGAGTGGAGACCCTATGTTGGAAAAGAGACTAGGGAGTGGAGACCGTATGTCTAAAATAAACATCAACTAGGGAGTGGAGACCCTATGTTGGAAAAGAGACTAGGGAGTGGAGACCCTATGTCTAAAATAAACATCAACTAGGGAGTGGAGACCCTATGTTGGAAAAGAGACTAGGGAGTGGAGACCCTATGTCTGAAAAAATATCAACTAGGGAGTGGAGACCCTATGTTGGAAAAGAGACTAGGAATGGAGATCCTATGTCTAAAAATAAACATCAACTAGGGAGTGGAGACCCTATGTTGGAGAAGAGAATAGGGAGTAGAGACCATATGTCTGAAATAAAACGTCAACTAGGGAGTGGAGACCCTATGTTAGAAAAGAGACTAGGGAGTGGAGACCCTATGTCTAAAAATAAAAATCAACTAGGGAGTGGATACCCTATGTTGGAAAAGCAGACTAGGGAGTGGAGACCCTATGTCTAAAATAAAATATAAACTAGGGAGTGGAGACCCTATGTTGGAAAAGAGACTAGGGAGTGGAGACCCTATGTGTAAAAATAAAAATCAACTAGGGAGTAGAGACCCTATGTTGGAAAAATAAACTAGGGAGTGGAGACCCTATGCCTAAAATAACTTTAACTAGGGAGTGGAGGCCCTATGTTGGAAAACGACTAGGGAATGGAGACCCTATGTCTAAAATAAAACATCAACTAGGGAGTGGAGACCCTGTGTTGGAAAAGGAGACTAGGGAGTGGAGACCTTATGTCTAAAAATAAAGTCAACTAGGGAGTGGGGACACTATGTTGGAAAATGCAGCTAGGGATTGGAGACCTTATACTAACACGATTGTGAACTTTCTTTCTTTTCCTTCTTTCTTCTTTTCTTTTTAATTTTATTTAAGAGAATGAGTAAAATGCGGGAAAGAACTTGGAGAAAACTTCCCTTTTGGGGTTATTGTTGTTGCAGAGCTATTTTAGTCTCTGCGCGCTTTCTTTTTGGTTGCACCTGCTTCTTGCAAAGTTGTTTTGGATTGCACCTGTTTCCTGTGGTTCAAAAAAATAACAATTGTCAGTTTGAAACGTTGGTTGGTTTTGCGGCCTTGAGTGTTTCAATCACTTGATCTTGGCTGGCTTCTTTGATGTCGATTTCAACTACAACTGGTTGTTTCCTAGAGACCGGTTTCATTTCTTGCTCTAGAGAAACCTTTGGATTTTCCAAACTTTACCATGATGGTTAGTCACGTTCAACTTTATTTTGCCTTTGTGGGCATTTGACTTTTATTTTCTTCTTTCAAGAGTTTTTGATTTCGAAGCATCGGCCACCATGGCCAGTCGGAGTCGACTTGATGCCCCTGCCGAGGCTGGGTGCCTTTTTCGCATATTAGCTCGTATCAAGCGATAACCTTGTAAATTAGTCTTTCCATCCCTTCTCTGTCTTAGTTTCGGAACAGAGTTAAACCGAAAGGGGCTCAAAGAAAAACAGACAATGGAATGGACAAATGAATTTAGACGAAAGGTATCCCTTTCAGAGAAAAGAAAGAAGGACTTATCTGGAGTGCATGCAGACTTCAATGAACATGACATGCCTCTTGGACTAGATGTCCGATCTGTGTAAACCGTTCAACTCTCAGAAATTTATCACAACTTATGCCTCAAAATCGAGAAACCTTGTCGGGACTCTATCGAATACCGATGGCTGTAAGGATCCTCTTTTCGATCAGTGGCGCCCTTTGTGGGTTTTCACCAACTGACCTCTCTCATTTCTCTTTCACCATCGCCTTATAGTGCTCTTTGCGAGTTTTTACTAACAAGACTCTCTCATTTCAATTTCTCTACTTACCATCGCCTTACGGTGCCCGTGAGGGTTTTCACCAATAAGACTCTCATTTTATTTCTCTCATTTTGTTGTATCAGATCCAAGTAATCGCATCCTCCAACTTGAACATCTTTGCCGACCGATCGGAAGGACTTGAAAATGATTTGGGTTAATGGAATTCGGATTGAATTACAACTTTGGAACCTTTCAGACAAACTCATCGCCGAATCATTATAACTTCTGCCCCAATTTCAACTTTGGGGAAATGTTGATTTTTGTTTTGGTGTTGCTGAACCCCAATGAGAGGCTGCCTACGTATCCTTTCGGAATCAAGTCGAACGTAGTTCAAGGGACTTATGTTTTTGATTTCTTTTGTTTTCTTTCTTTTTATTTTCTCTTTTTTTCATAACACTTTCAGGTTCCAAAGAGGGTAACCAAAGAAAAAGGGAACCGGCTCAAAGGGTTTGCAAGGATTGGTAGTGTTTGGGGTAGTGTGAATGAAAGCATTCGTCATCCTAATAAGAGAGCATTAAAGCTGCGTAAAAGGGTCAAACATAATACCTTTTGACCGCATATGCATTGACAGTTGCTTCTGGGTCATTTCCTTCAATGTCTCCCAAATACAGCGCTCCTTTCGGCAACACTCTTCTTATAATTTACGGACATTTCCAATTTGGAGAAAATTTTCCTTTTGCTTCTTCATGATGCGGGAGAATACATCTCAGAACGAGTTGCCCCAGTTCGAATTTCCTGGCAAACTGCGGCCATCTGATTTTCTTCAATCATAGTTTATTGTTCCAACCGGGTCTTGACCCATTCATCATCTTCGATCTCGGCTTTAACAATGATTCGAAGAGAGGGAATCTCAACTTATGCAGGTATTATGGCTTCAGTGCCATAAACCAATAAATATGGCGTGGCCCCAACTGATGTACGTACGGTGTGATATCCCAGTAGTGCAAAGGCAGTTTTTCATGCCTTTGTATAGAACTTATCATTTTCCTGAGGATCTTCTTGATATTCTTGTTTGCAGCTTCAACAGCACCATTAGCTTTGGGCCGATAAGGGGTAGAGTTACGATGCATAATCTTAAATTGTTCGCGTACCTCCCTCATTAAATGGCTGTTCAGATTCGCAGCATTATCGGTAATGATAGTTTTAGGAATACCAAGCCGACAAATAATGTTGGAATGCACAAAATCCACCACCGCTTTCTTGGTAACGGCTTTGAAAGTGACTACTTCGACCCACTTTATGAAATAATCAATGGAAACCAGGATGAATCTGTGCCCATTTAAAGCTTTCGGCTTGATTGGCCCAATGACAACCATATCCCAGGCAACGAACGGCCAAAGTGCTGACATAGGATTCAACTCTGAAGGCGGTGCATGAATGAGGTCACTGTGTATCTGACACTGATGGCACTTTCGGACAAAACTAAAGCAATCTTTTCCATAGTCATCCAGTAAAACCTGCCCAGAGGATTCTCTTTGCAAGGACATATCCGTTCATGTGAGGCCCACATACTCCCGAATGAACTTCGTTCATGATCTTTTTAGCTTCTCGAGCATCTACGCACCTCAAAAGACTCAAATCTAGATTTCTTTTGTACAAGACCTATCCACTCAAAAGGAAACTGCTGGCAAGCCTTCCGATAGTTCTCTATTGATCTCTACTGGCCTGCTCGAGATATTCGTTTGTTTTCAAAAATCTTTTGATATCATGATACCATGGCTGAACATCTAGTTCTATTTCAATTGCATTACAATAATCGTGCCTTTCTCGAATTTGGATTTCCAGCGGGTCAATATAGACATTTCTCGGATAGGGTAGCATTGAGGCCAAAGTAGCTAATGCATCAGCTAACTCATTGTGGAATCGAGGAATAAACCTAAACTCGACGGACTTGAACCGTTTGCTGAGATCTTCAACATGTTGCCTGTAAGGGATAAGCTTGATGTCTCGAGTTTTCCATTCACCTTGGGCTTGCCGAATGATAAAATTAGAATCTCCCATGATTAACAATTCCTCCACATCCAGATCAACTGTCATATTCATGCCCATAATGCAGGCTTCATACTCAGCGGTGTTGTTTGTACAGAAGAATCGAAGCCTGGTTGTGGCTGGTTAGTGTTGACATGTGGGCGAAATCAAAATTGTCCAATCCCGACACCTTTTGCATTTACAGCTCTATCAAAGAACATTTTCCAAGGGTTAGTGTCCTCTGAAATTACTTCAATCGAGTTTACTTCCTCATCCGAAAAGTAGGTACTTAGGGGTCGGTACTCATCATCAACCGGGTTCTCAGCTAGATAATCCGCCAAGGCTTGGGCTTTCATTACCGTGAGCAGGATTTGCCATTTTGACAACCTCCCCGTGGGCATTGGTTTCTGGAATATGTACTTCAGAGGATCCATTCTGGTTATGAGATATGTGGTGTAGGCCAACAGATAATGTCTGAGCTTCTAGGCGATCCAAGTTAGGGCGCAACAAGTTCTTTCCAACAATGTGTACTTAGCTTCATAGCTGGTGAATTTCTTGCTCAGTTAGTATATGGCTTGCTCTCTCTTTCCGGTCACATCATGTTGCCCGAGGACACAGACGAAAGAATTTTCCAAGACTGTCAGGTACAAGAACAAAGGTCTTCCTGGTTCAGGTGGAACCAATACTAGCGAATTTGACAGATATACTTTGATTTTATCAAAAGCTTCTTGACACTCATCTATCCATTTGATCGACGCGTCTTTCTTTAACATTTTGAATATGGGTTCACAAGTGGTAGTGAGCTGCGCAATGAATCTGCTAATGTAATTCAATCTCCCTAGCAGACTCATGACCTCTTTCTTGGTTCTCGGAGGTGGCAAATCCCGATAGACTTTATCTTTGTCGGATCTAACTTGATAACCCTCCGGCTGACTATAAACCCCAGAAGTTTCCTAGATAGAACTCCGAATGCACATTTAGCTGGATTCAATTTCAAGTCATACCTGCGCAGAAGCTCAAAGAACTTTCTCAAATCCTGCACATGGTCTTCCTGCGTTCTAGATTTAATGATCACATCATCCACATACACCTCAATTTCCTTGTGCATCATGTCGTGGAAGATTGCAGTCGTGGCTCGCATGTAGGTTGCCCCGACATTCTTCAGAACAAATGGCATGACACTGTAACAGTAAGTGTCCCACGGTGTGGTGAAAGTTGTCTTTTCTGCATCGTCTTCATCCATCAGAACCTGGTGGTACCCAGCACAACAATCCACGAAAGACTGTATCTCGTGTTTGGCACAATTGTCAACAAAGATATGAATATTTGGCAATGGAAAATTGTCCTTGGGTCTTTCCTTGTTCAAATCCCGATAGTCAACACACACTAGGGTTTTCTCATCTTTCTTCGGCATTGGAACCACATTATCTAACCATGTGGTGTATCGGACTACACGAATCACACCAGCTTTTAATTGTTTGGTGACTTCTTCTTTGATCTTATCACTGATGTCCGTTTTAAACTTTCTTTGCTTTTGTTGGACGGGTGGATAACCGGGATAAGTTGGAAATTTGTGTACCACCAAATCAACACTCTGCCCTGATATATCATCATAGGACCATGAAAACACATCTTTGAACTCAAACAAAAGTTGGATCAATGCATCTCTAGTTCTTTTATCTGCGTGAATGCTTATCATGGTTTCCCGGACCTCTTCTGGACTGCCCCAAATTAACTAGCTCGGTTTCATTTAAGTTTGGCTTAGTCTTATTCGCAAATTATTCCAGTTCTCGATTTATTTCCCTAAAACCCTCATCTTCGTCATATTCTGGTTCTTGATTCATTATGTCACAGTTAGACAATATTTTAGGATCTGGGCATGAAGTCTGCAAGCATGTCATGTTATTTAAGTCCGCATTATTAGAACTGAAAAAGAAAAAGATAAGAAAAACAACAAGAATCAGAATAAAGAAAAAGAAGAGATCCATTGACGATGAAATATTGATTTCATTTCTTTGAATTGAAGATATGAGGGTATCGAAATCAAAAGACAATAAAGTAAAAACATTCGAGTTACACCCTGAAATAACTCGTAATGTAGAAAATATGGCAAGACAGGACTACCGGGATTCCCGCCTGACAGGGAATGGAGTAGCCTTCCAATTCTGAAGCTTAGCATTTGGTTCCATGTACAGCACCTCAGCAATGCTCGTGCCTTCCCCCGGCTGGACCATGTGAGACTCATACAACATTTGTTTTATGTCTTCACAAATATCCTCAATCTCTCCGGCCGTGAAGGCCTCTTCTTCTTCTTCTTCTTCTTCTTCTTCTTCTTCTTCTTCTTCTTCTACATACTTGGGTTTAACAAATGACTTGGCGAGATGCGGAATGGAATGGGGTAGGACACACCCATTTTCCTTGCGCTCATCAGCCCATTTTCTATCGGTATTTATAGCTTGGAAACCTACGCCGAAGAACTTCTCATTGGCGATCAAAGTGATAGGCTCAGTGATGCCTTGTAAAGATACCCCGAGCCCCTTTCTGGGCTTGTACCCATGTCGAATCATTTTAGTGGCGACCATCACCGAGGCATTAGATAGGCAAGGTTGAGGGAATGGGGCCCGTTCTTCGCATTGGTCGGCGGCCATAATTTCAAAAGCTTGGTATATAATGTGCTCACTTCCTTCTCTAGCTTCGAGACTCGGGACTGAAGGGTCCCTGTAAATGGATTGTTCGTTGATCGGCTCCAACCCTATACCACTATAAAATGGCAAGAGTGGTCGATGCAGCTTTTACCCGAGGGGTCGGGATCGATTTCCACAAAGAGCTAATATTAGTTTGGAATTAGGCTTCTATCTAATCTAGCTATGTGCATTGTTCTTAGTTGCACTTCCAATAATGCTTTGTTTGGTTTCTATTCTACTTTTAACACTAATGAAGGATGAAAATAATCTAAGTACAATATTTTTTTTGTAAGGGTTTTCTAATTGGTAAAAAGGCACTAGAGAAGTGACTTACACCTAGGTGAGTATCTAACGGGGTCTAAAACTTAGGGCAAACTTGTTATAATTGGGATCATGATATAACCAATACACATAATTACTCACTCTATACCTCTCGGTAGTTTGAGTGACTTTGCCCTAATTGGCTTTCTCAAGCCCAATTGGGTGTTCAAACAATGCAAGCAAAATTGGCTCAAGTCGGGTATTACTATCTCTAGGTTTAACCCTTTAATTGGGGCTATAAATCTCTTGAATGCACCCCAATTCCTTGTTAGCCTGAATTTCCTAGACTTAGTCTCTCTTTCTGAAGAAGAGTCTAAGTCAAATAGGCACGAATCAGTGTTTGCAACCACCAATTCAACAATTAAAGCATGAAACAAGCTAAATATCATTAACCCATAAACAATTAAGCCCTAAAATCGAAGACCCATTAAATACCCACACTAGTGTTAGGTCACAACCCTAGCTAATGGGTTTAGCTACTCATAATCAAGGAAGAAATCAAAGGAGAAGATGAAATATAAGCCATAAAAAGTAATTACAAGAGTAAAATCTAAGATTAATAGTTAACAATGCTCTAAAATTACTCTAAAAGGCAAAAAGTGGCTATTCACGTGCTCCACAAAACAAAAGATACCCTAAAAATCTGAAAAAGAACTATTTATATACAGCTAAATTTTCTGAACAAAATTGCCCCTACAGAGATTCTGCTGACAGCGAAAAACTGGTCGCCTCAGCGCTTAGACTTCCGCGGCCGCACAAAAGCAAGCGCGGACCGTGGTTCTTCTCTTTTGAGCATGGTCTGGACTTGATTCCGCTGGGAGCGGAAAAGCAACCGCCTCAGCGCTATCTTCAACCGCGGCCGCGAAATATGTTCGTGGACCGCGCTTTTCAATTGAGCTCCAATCTCTAGTCCTTCGATTCTCAATTCCGCTGAGGGCAAAATTTGGACCGCGTCCGCGTCGGGTAATTCCGTTGCCGCTCAATTTCACCGCGGGCAGCAGTGTCTGTTGAGCCAAAATTGTTGTCTCTGAACCTCTAGTCCACTGAGAGCGTAATTAAGAACGCCTCAGTGGTGGACATTCCGCGACTGCACTATTTCTTCGCTGTCAGCGCTTTTGGCTCAGCTTGAACTTGTGCAGGTTTCACTCCTTTATGAGCTGGATATGACTTTCTTGCAACTTTTTGACCAAACTGCAAACAAGCATAATAAGTTAGCTTTCGGGAATGCTTGTACACATTTTTAATCTAAAACCTAAGCAAAAGGGACCATAAAATAGGCTAGAATTCCTAGTTATCAACTCCCCCAAACTTAAGCTTTTGCTTGTCCTCAAGCAAACAAAGTAGTTCCACCTCCTCAAGATAAAAGAAAGGAAAATTTTAGTTGTCCTAAGGTGACCTCATCAAGCATCAATTGGGACTAACAATTACCCTCAACTCAAATACATTATTAACAACACACAACCTTTTTAGCACCATGGCTATAGTGCGACACAAAAGCATCAAGAGTTGACTCAACTCATCAAGGAAACTTTTTCTAATACATTGGTCATTGTGGAACCCAAACTCATACTCCTCGACTCTCCATATGCAAACCTCACTTTTAGATTGTAGCACTCAGAACGAGAATTGTGGAAAATACACTCATCTCTCTCAAAGGAAGGTCACAAGTCCGGCTCTAAGTACCATAAGCTTGCGCCTTATGTGAGTCACCACTAATGTAAGCTCACTCAACTCGAAATCAAATAGGGCTTTTGTGGGAATGTAGTGAAGGCTTTTGGTTCAAGGTAGGATATATCGGTCTATGTAGGTTTCATCTTTCCTTAAGCACTTCATTTTCTTCATTTTGGCTCATATTTTCTTGACTCTTTGAGTCATTTACTTCTTCCCTGGGGGACTAGATAGCACATTGTCACTCTTTCTTGTTCATGACAATCTTTTTTCTCCTTTCTAATCATTCCAAACCTTTCATCTTTTCTTTCATTGACTCCCTTCATTTTTCTACGTTGTTCACTTTCTTTTTGACTTTTTGGCTTTTCTTTCTTTTTCTTTTTGCCTTATCACTTTTGCATTCCTCGTCTCTCCCCCCCCCCCCAAACTTATACTTTTGCTGATTGTGCTAAGGAAAGATCGGGTGCCAAGAGAGGGTCATTTTACAACGGATAAAGGCTTGTATCATGGTTATCGGAAAAAAAAACAAGGGCTATGGCTCAACGGGGTTGACTAGGGATAGCATATTTGGTGGGCTATGGATGCTTTCAAGTCTCAATTTGGATCAAAGGAGAGCCTATAATCATTTCTCAAGTCGAGCTACACTTAGGATTTCGCCTAGACAAACATTCAGGGCAAGTTCTAGACTTATTGGCACGGGACTTGGATTTGCAAATCAATACTTCACCACACAAGCTATTGGATTGCTAAAGAGACAGAGTCGAGGGCCCCTAACAACCTTAGCTAAGATTTGAGCAACACAAATGGTCCCGCAGAACCACTCGATGATTGTTTAGTCAACACAAGAGTTTAAAGGTCACAACTATCACCATCCTTTACACATCAATTTATTTCTAACCATAAGGTCAAAGGTAAACGTGTTAGGCTCAAGTGAAGCTTTGCTTGAGATGCTTTTTCTCACTTGCTACTATTTACACAAAAACAAAAAAGAAAACAGACTCAAACCCTTAAGAAGGTTGCCATGCCATCCATCATCGGGAAGAGCCACCCGGTTCACACAAATTCCACCTTTGGAAAGAACCGTGGCATTAAGAAAACCAAAGGCTTATTGATCACGAAAACTTGTAAAAGTAAGAAGCTACCAATTGAAAAAGAAGTTACTAAATGAAATAAGAAGCTATGCTATTAAGGACAATTGCAAAAGAAAGTAAAATACGGAAAGTAAGCTGAATATGTACAAAAGGGGATTGAGACGAATATGCATAAGAGGGAATGAACATATACATGGAAAAGTAACTTTATATACATACCGAATTTGAAAAATAACGAAAAGTGAAAACTAAATGGTACAGTTATATACATACCAAAAGTGAAAAATAATAATGAAGAAAAATCAGTATCATAATCACAATCCAATTATCAAATCATCAAAATAGGACGACCCCCCAAATAAAAACTAGCATCATCCTCAATGCTAATAGCAAAAATAAGATCAAATAGGGGTTAGAGAGTAAAGAAAACTCCCTATGAGTCCTCTGTCCGCATGGGGTCCTGTGGCTGAGTCCCTGGGTCACCTCCCTCGGGGTCTTGTGGCTGACCTGAGGTGCCTCCATCAGGGTCCTCCAGCTCAATCTCCACATCATCAGGCTGAGCGATCATCCATCTCTTCACGGGCTCTCTATCACTCTCCTGCACTGGTGCCTGTGCTGCCTGAGCTGTTGGGACTTGCTCCTCCCATAGTAGCTCCAATGGGATGTCGCCAGCTGATTTAATCTTTTCCACCTCCCCTCTCAGCAGCTTCACTGATTCCTTTGAGGCCCGAGTCTTTTTCAGCTTCTTCGTGTGCTTGTCCAAATCCTTGATTGCTTTTCCTTGATCTGCCAAAGCATCCATGATGAGCTTCTGGTTGTCCAGGAGCTTCTTCTGGTTGTCCAGAAGCTCCCGAAGAGACTCCTCCACTGAAGCGGGCACCTTAGGTTGAGCTGGAATGGACTGAGCTGCCATTGTGCTAGATATGGCAGACAGCTTAGATGAAGCTGCCTGCATCCAATTGTTGATGCTGGAGAGAGTCTGGTTAACCCTATGTGCAGTCGGACGGTATGCTGATGAAGAAGGCACTAAAGTGGATGGTCCTGTGGAAGTATGTGGCATGGTAGAGGAGGGCTCAGAGGCAGTGGCCACCACTGCTGGCTCTTCAGACTGTCCAGTGGAAGTAGTAGCTTTGCCCTTGGCCTTGGGGTTGTCGGAACCCTGAAGGTTGTACCAGGAGAATGGCCTCTTTGGTTTCACCTTCGTATCAAAGTCCCTTCCCTCAACTTCCTGATCCTCCAGGTACATAGTGAGGAAGTTCGGGAAAGGGTATGAGCTTTCATTTTTGTTGACCACCCTAGTGATCACCCTGGACATAATGTTCCCGATATAGATCAGGTACCCCGCCATGATGGCCCCCATTATAATCGCCCGGGAGACTGGCATGTCACTGTCATGAGTAGTGGGGTCTAACCGGCTGCACACAAACGTCTCCCAACCCTTCGCCTCGAAGCTTAGGGTGTTCCTGTAGATTGGTACCCCAAGAGTTAGCCAAGCAAGGGCAGTCCACGGGAGAGCAATCACTGATGCCAACCACGGGCGGACTGACTGATCCATCACCACTTTCTCCAGATACAAGGATTCATCCTCGTCGTTGAACCCAGCATAGACGTTCAGAGTTTTTCCATCAAATCTGATCTTCAGGTTCCGCACCTTAGTCATAAATGTGCCCTTTTTGATGTGGGCGACATTGGCATAAAACTCCTTGACTAAGTGCTCATTAGCATCCGGCAGCTTGCTTATGAAGTGTTTCCACCCCACCCTTTCATCAAATTGCCGCTTCACACTGGGGTTGTGGGGTAGAAGATCCCTTTCTATAAATTGACGCTCAAGTATGAGTGACCTTTGAGGCCACCACTCCTGAAATTTGTGGTAGGCTTGCTCACTGACAAATCTTTGCTACCACACCACCGGGTTTCTTGTCCTCTCCAACCCTCCTGTTTGGGTTTCACCACCTCTCCCGTCATGAGGGATCTCAGCCTGTACATTAATTGGTTCCTGTCTAGGTGGAGACACTAGAGGAGAAGCTGATGCTGAAGATTCACCACTTTCCTCTAAGCCATCAGACGATTCAGAAGAAGTAGAAGAAGCAGGAGAAGTAGGGGGTGTAGGCTCATCTCTCAACTGGAATCTTCCTGAGAAGTTCGGCACATGAGTAGGGACGGAATCACCCTCTGAGGCTTCCCAAGAAGGAACATAGTCACTGCCCTCTGAGTGAGATGAGGCTCTGTCCGCAGCTTTGATATCCTTCCACATTTTCCCAATTGATTGTCACACTGCAAGGGGTAACTTGATTTTCCCTCGTCCCCTACCCTGGGAGGACTCTGGTCTCCCTTTTTGTTTCTCGCTTCCACCTCTAGATTTTACCATTGTCTGCATACACAATCTGTGAAAGATCATTAGCATTGGTGCTGAAAGAACAGTAAAGAAAAACAAATAAAAGTTGACAGTGTTTCAGAAGCTCAGATCCGCTGACAGCGGAAAAAGGAGGGCGGCCACGGAATGATTACCGCTGACAACGAAAAAAGGTCCGCGGCCGCAGAGGAATGGGTATCAGACTACCCATCCTTTGAATCTAGAAACCGCTGAGCGCGGAATTTTGGGCGCGGCCGCAGAAGTTGAATCGCTGTCTGCGAAAAACAAACGCGGTCGCGGACTCAATGTGATACTTCTCTAAATATAAATTCCGCTGACCACGGAAAATGAAGCGCCTCAGCGTAAATAGGTCCGCTGACAGCGGTATTTTCCATTGCTGTCCGTGGAATTCAAACTCAATTTTTCATATAAACGTTGACCGCGGAAAAACATCCGCGGCCGCGGAACTCACAAATTAACTGGGCAATCTTAAGGTTCCAAATTTTCTTATCATTAGCGGGTATCATGTACACCACTGACCTCTACTAGGTATTAACTAATTAACCCTAACCATTTAAGCATAATTCAATTAACACCAATGAACCCTAGTTGAAACTAAAAGGAAAAAAGGATGAAGTTAAACTAAAAGAAAAGAAAACAAAATAAAGAAACAATGTTATGATTTGTGCATACCAGTGGATTGAATTAGTGTTGGAAATGGACTTCTAATTAGAGTGGTGCAAATGGGCGATTTAGGGCAGATGAACAGTAGAAAAAGTCTTTTGAGATTTCAAGGAGCGAAAAGGGTAAAAGGTCCCAGGACCTTCTATTTATACTAAATAACAGGGGCCCACAAATCTTACCTGGCGCCGCTGCAGAATTTCACCGCGGTCCGCGCTGTACCTTTCAGAAAGGATGTCGATTCAACATATCCACTGAGAGCAAAAAATAAGACGCGGCAGCGGAACTTCTCCGTTGACCGCGAAAAAACCTCCGCGGACGCAGATGAAACTTCAGAAAGGTCTCATTTCAGACTTTTAAAGTCCGCGTCCGCTACCAAATTATGCCTCAACGAAATGCTTCTGCTGACCGCGGTCAGCGGTCCAGTTACAGCCTTAGCCAAATTTTGCCCAGTATTGTCCTGTAGCGCATCAAACATTTCTACACACATCTCACAACCAGTTAGTCCAATACAAATCCTACACTAAGAAGTAAATCAAAAGGAAGAAAACACATGGGTTGCCTCCCAAGAAGCGCCTGATTTAATGTTGCGGCACGACGCAGGTTACCATCAATCACTTGAGATGGATCATTGCCACCACGTGGCTCATCAAACTTGCCAAGATTGTGCTTCACTCGATGCCCATTAACTCGGAAGATTTCACCACTTTTGTTTTTCAAATCAAGAGCACCAAACGGAGTTACATGCACCACCTCAAAAGGGCCACTCCATTTTGACTTGAGCTTTCCCAGAAACAGTCGTAACCGAGAATTGAATAGAAGAACCAAATCACCTTCCTTGAATTCCTTGCTACGGGAATACTTGTCATATCAGTACTTCATCTTGTCCTTATACAAGGACGAGCTGGAATAAGCATGGAACCAAAACTCATCAAGTTCATTGAGTTGCTCACCCGAAGATTTGCTGCAACATCCCACTGAAGATTTAACTTCTTCAAAGCCCATATGGCCTTGTGCTCTAACTCAACCGGAAGATGGCATGCTTTCCCAAATACCAACCGGTATGGAGACATACCAATTGGAGACTTGTAAGCAGTCCTGTAAGCCCACAAAGCATCATCCAGCTTCTTTAACCAGTCAGTCCTATTTGCATTGACTGTTTTTGACAATATGCTCTTTATCTCCCTGTTGGAGACCTCAACTTGCCCACTAGCCTGAGGATGGTAAGGGGTTGATACCTTGTGATTGACACCATACTTGCAAGCAAAGTATCAAATGCCTTATTGCAGAAATGAGAACCCCCATCGCTGATGATTGCTCTAGGAGTGCCAAACCTTGTAAATATATTCTTCTTGAGGAATGCCACTACACTCCGAGCTTCGTTGTTGGGAAAAGCCACGGCCTCAACCCACTTGGAAACATAATCAACGGCCACCATAATGTATGTGTTGCCACATGAACTCACAAAAGGCCCCATGAAGTCAATTCCTCGCACATCAAATATGTCAACCTCAAAAATAGTGGTGAGAAGCATTTCATCCTTCTTTGAAATTCCACCAGATCTATGACACTCATCACATCTCTTCACAAGCTCACCCGCATCCTTGTACAATGTAGGCCAATAAAAACCATAGCTAAGCACCTTCGAAGCCGTCCTCGCCCCACCATGATGACCACCGTAGGGGGAGGAATGACAAGCATCAAGAATACTCATTTGCTCCTCTTCTGGAAAACATCTCCGGATCACACCATAATTACAAATCTTGAACAAATAAGGCTCATCCCAGTAGTAGTCCAAGCTATCCCGTTTAAGCTTCTTCCTTTGGTTAGAAGAGAGCTCACACGGAACAATGCCGATCACAAGAAAGTTGGCAACATCCGCGAACCAAGGCATGTTGTTCACAGATATGGAGAGGAGTTGCTCATCAGGGAATGAATCATTAATTTCGAGGCCATCACGGGGCCTCTCCTCCTCCTCCAAGTGAGACAAGGTCAAACTCTTGAAGCAATAGAACCCATATCATCAACCGAGCCTTAGAATCCTTCTTTGTCATCAAGTAGCGGAGTGCTGCATGGTCAGTATGAACTATTACCTTGGCACCCATGAGATAAGGCCTAAACTTCTCCATTGCAAACACAATTGCTAGCAATTCTTTTTCCATCACTATGTAATTTACGTGAGCATCATTCTTTGTTTTGCTTGCATAATACACCGGGTGAAACATCTTGTTCACTCTTTGACCCAAGACCGCTCCTACCGCAACATCACTTGTGTCACACATGATCTCAAAAGGCAAGCTCCAATTGGGTGCGGTAATAATAGGAGTGGTTGTCAGTTTGTACTTGAGAAGTTTAAAAGCTTTCATGCATTCATCATTAAACACAAACTTTGCATCCTTTTCCAATAGTTTGCACAAAGGATTCATTACCTTAGAAAAGTCTTTGATGAACCTTTGGTAGACACCCGCATGCCCAAGAAAACTCCTAACCCCCTTGACGGAAGTAGGAGGAGGAAGCTTTGAAATCACTTCAATCTTCGCCTTGTCCACCTCTATACCGTTCTTTGAGATCTTATGGCCGAGGACAATACCCTCCTCGACCATGAAGTGGCATTTTTCCCAGTTGAGTACTAGATTTGTCTCTTCACATCAAGCCAAAACCTTGTCAAGATTATTCAAACACTCATCAAAGGAGTCTCTCACAAGACTAAAATCATCCATAAACACTTCCAAGAAGTCCTCCCACCATGTCCGCGAAGATAGCCATCATATACCGCTGGAATGCAGCTGGTGCATTACACAAACCGAATGGAATCTGTGAAAATGAAAAGGTCCCGTACGGGCATGTGAAGGTGGTTTTCTCTTGATCCTCCAGAGCAATCAAAATCTGATTGTAACATGCGTACCCATCCAGAAAGCAGTAGACGGCACGCCCAACAAGTCTATCCAGCATTTGGTCAAGAAAGGGCAATGGAAAATGATCCTTGCGGGTCACTTTATTCATCTTTCGGTAGTCCATGCACACCCTCCATCCCGTAACAGTCTTGGTGGGAATCAACTTATTTTGCTCATTGGTGACCACAGTCATACCACCCTTCTTCGACACACATTGCACCGGTGAAGTCCAAAAATTATCCGAGATGGGGTACACAACCCCTGCATCTAGCCACTTGATCACCTCATTTTTGACAACCTCTTGCATAGCCTCGTTCAACCTCCTTTGATGTTCCACGGAGGGCTTGGCCAAGTATAATCTTGTGCATGCAAAAGGCGGGACTTATTCCCCGAATATCAGCTAGAGTCCATCCAATTGCTTTTTTTCTTCTTTGAAGCACCTCCAGTGTGGCATCTACTTGCACGTAAGTAAGACACGAAGAAAGAATATCAGGTAAAGTTGAACTAGGGCCCAAGAATTCATACCTGAGGTGTGAAGGCAAAGGCTTCAACTCCAATACGGGAGGTTCCTCAATTGAGGGCTTTGTTGGCGGAGTTTTTCTGTTCTCAAGATCCAAGGAGAGTTTACGGGGCTCATAACCTATTCTGTGCAAAGCATTGACACACTCCACCATACCTTCATCCTCAGCCACATCATGGTTCAACAATACCGCTTCTAAAGGATCCTCCACATTGATCATGGCACTAGTATCATCAACTATCACCTCCGTTACAAGATCCACAAAAGAGCAAACTTCAGTACTATTCGGCTGCCTCATTGATTTGCACACATGGAAGACAACTTTTTGGTCACCCACCCGGAAGGTGAGCTCCCCTGCTTTCACATCAACCAATGCCTTCCCACTTGCTAAGAAAGGCCTTCCTAATATTATAGGCACCTCATAGTGGACTTCGCACTCTAGAATCACAAAATCCGCAGGCAAAATAAACTTGTCAACACGGACAAGAACATCATCAATAATACCAAGCGGCCTCTTCATTGTTCTATCCGCCATTTGCAATCTCATTGAAGTAGCTCTATCCGCCAAAGTTTTGAACACGGAGTAATGCATCAAATTTATTCTTGCTCCCAAATCACACAATGCCTTTGCAAAATCCGCACTCCCAATGGTACATGGAATGGTGAAAGCGCCGGGATCTTCAAGCTTTGGAGCCATCGAGTGCACAATTTCACTTAGTTGATGAGTCATTTTGATGGTCTCACAATCCATAGATCTCTTTTTAGTCACCAAGTCTTTCATAAACTTGGCGTAACCCGGCATTTGCTCAAGAGCTTCCACCAAAGGAACATTGATCGACAAGCTTTTCATCATCTCAATAAACTTCTTGAATTGGTTTTCATTATTTTGCTTTTCCAGTCTTTGAGGGTAAGGTGGAGGAGGCCTTGGCAAAGGAGCCTTAACCTTGGGCACTACCATTTCCGGTATGTCTATCACGTGTTCCCTAGACGGGTTCACATCATTTTCAGTCTCCACCTCATTATCATGAATATCAATTCTCACTTCCGCATTCAAATTCTCTTCACTCACTTGCTCATCAACTATTGGGACATCATCATCTAGCACTTCAACCTCATCACTCACAACTTCCTTTTGCTTGGAGGTTTTCACTTCACTACCTCTACCGCTTCTTGTGATCACCGCCATTGCATGCCTGGTATTGTTCCCACCCTTCGGGTTTACTACCGTATCACTAGGTAGAGCCCCCTTAGGGCGAGTGTTCAAAGATTGCAAAATCTGGCCAAGTTGAGCCTCCAAGTTTCGGATTGAAGTATTATGGGATGCCAACTGGGCATCAGAGTCGGCGTTCTTTTTCATCATCTGCTCAAACATCATCTCGATCCTTCCCATCTCATTGTTTGATGAGCTAGGACCTTGGGACGGAAATAGAGGCGGGTTGTTTGGTTGTTGATACATCGGAGGCCTTTGAAAGCCTTGCCCCTAATTCGCTTGGTTGCCATTATTCCAACCCCCTTGGTTGTTCTTTCCTCCCCAATTTCCATTATTTCCAGTTGCCCTGGTTGTTCTGGTTGCCCCAATTCTGATTGTTGTTCCCCCAGTTGATATTTCCTTCTTGGTTTTGATTCCCCCATTTTCCTTGGGATCTCCACTGTTGTTATTAGTTTGGAGCATTGCCCCGCTGTCCTTGGTAATTGTTCACATACTGGACTTCTTCACTTTGTTCATCATACCCATCATCTTGGTTGAAACCGCTATTACCCTGGTCATATTGATCTTGACTTCCTTGACCTTGTTGACTTCTTTGTTGCCTCTTGTTGACCAACATGTTCACCCCTTCCATAACATTTAGTTGTCTTAGCGCTTGAACTTGTTGCAATTGAGCTTTTGCCAACTGATTCATTGTTGTAGTTAACTATGCTATTGCCTGGCCATGGTCGTGGAGCTCTTTGTGCAGGTGAATGACAGTGGGATCACCTTGTGGCACATTAGCTCGACTCTGCCAAGCTGAGGAAGTATCTGCCATCTCATCCAATATCTCACACACCTCAGCATAAGGTGTGTTCATAAAATTTCCCCCTGCTAGCTGGTTCACTACACACTGATTGGTCGTGTTAATGCCACGGTAGAATGTTTGCTGGATCATTGCTTCGGTCATGTCATTGGTCGAACATTGTTTCATCATTGTCCGATACCTTTCCCAGATCTCATGAAGTGGTTCATTAGGTTCCTGTTTGAAGGCTAGTATCTCATCTCTCAATGTCGCCATATGCCCAGGGGAGAAAATTTTACCTATAAACTTGTCAGCCAACTCATCCCACGTAGTGATGAATGGTTGGGAAGCCTTTCAAGCCAGTCCAAAGCTTTCCCTCTAAGTGAAAAAGGGAACAATCTCAATCTCAATGCATCCTCCGACACATTAGTATGTTTGCTTCCCCAGCAGGTATCCACAAAACCCTTGAGATGTTTATATGCATTCTGATGGGGAGCACCTGTGAAGTACCCTCGTTGCTCCAATAAAGTCAACACCACATTTGTAATTTGGAAATTGCCCACCGGGATTCGGGGTGGGACAATTGCACTTGCGTAGCCTTCATTTGGAAGCACCCGAGGAGCAACTCTCGGAGGAACTGGGGGAGGTTCTGGAATATTGTCATTGGCCTGGCGACACATAATTACTCACTCTATACCTCACGGTAGTTTGAGTGACTTTGCCCTAATTGGCTTTCTCAAGCCCAATTGGGTGTTCAAACAACAAGCAAAATTGGCTCAAGTCGGGTATTACTATCTCTAGGTTTAACCCTTTAATTGGGGCTATCAATCTCTTGAATACACCCCAATTCCTTGTTAGCCTAAATTTCCTAGACTTAGTCTCTCTTTCTCAAGAAGAGTCTAAGTCAAATTGGCACGAATTAGTGTTTGCAACCACCAATTCAACAATTAAAGCATGAAACAAGCTAAATATCATTAACACATAAACAATTAAGCCCTAAAATTGAAGACCCATTAAATACCTATATTAGGGTTGGGCCACAACCCTAGCTAATGGGTTTAGCTACTCATAATCAAGGAAGAAATCAAAGGAGAAGATGAAATATAAGCCATAAAAAGTAATTACAAGAGTAAAATCTAAGATTAATAGTTAACAATGCTCTAAAATTACTCTAAAAAGCAAAAAGTGACTGTTCACGTGCTCCACAAAACAACAGATACCCTAAAAATCTAAAAAAGAACTATTTATACACAGCTGAATTTTCCGGACAAAATTCCCCCTACGGAGATTCCGCTGACTACGAAAACTGGTCACCTCAGCGCTTGGACTTCCGCGGCCGCGCAAAAGCAAGTGCGGACCGAGGTTCTTCTCTTCTGAGCTTGGTCTGGACTTGATTCCGCTGGGAGCGGAAAAGCAACCGCCTCAGCGCTATCTTCAACCGCGGCCGCGAAATATGTTCGCGGACCGCGCTTTTCAATTGAGCTCCAATCTCTAGTCCTATGATTCTCAATTCCACTGAGGGAAAAATTTGGACCGTGGCCGTGACGGGTAATTCCGCTGCCGCGCAATTTCACCGCGGGGCAGCGGTGTCTGTTAAGCCAAAATTGTTGTCTCTGAACCTCAAGTCCGCTGAGAGGGTAATTAAGAACGCCTCAGCGGTGGACCTTCCGCGGCCGCACTATTTCTTCACTGTCAGCGCTTTTGGCTCAGCTTTGAACTTGTGCAGGTTTCACTCCTTTATGAGCTGGTTATGACTTTCTTGCAACTTTTTGACCAAATACTGCAAACAAGCACAATAAGTTAGCTTTCGGAATACTTGTACACATTTTTAATCTAAATCTAAGCAAAAAGGAGCATAAAATAGGCTATAATTCCTAGTTATCATTCATCCTCCCCATGGACAACAATTTCTTGGTTTACATGTTCAAACTTGACCATTTGGTGGAGAGTAGAGGGAGCAACTCCCACAGCATTAATCCATGGTCTTCCTAGGAGAAAATTGTATGAAGTATCCATGTCCAGAACTTGGAGAGTCACTTCGAAGTCCACAGGACCAATGGTCAAAATCAAATCGATTTCCCCTATTGTATCTCGCTTGACACCATCAAAAGCCCGCACACAGACATTGTTTGGTCGAATTCTTTCTGTTCCAATCTCCATCCTCTAGAGCGTTGAGAGAGGGAAAATATTGACTCCAGAACTACCATCTAGCATGAATCTCTTTACATAATAACCCTCACATTTGACAGTCAAGTGAAGGGCTTTGTTGTGGACGGCTCCCTCTGGGGGCAAATCATCGCAGCTAAAAAAAATCATGTTGACCTCGAAGAAACGTTCAGCCATTCTTTCCAGTTGTTCAACTGGCGTGTCAACCAGGACATACGCCTCATTCAATGTTTCCAAGAGTACCTTCTGATGTTCATTCGATCTCAGCAGCAGAGATAAAAGCGAGACCCGGGAAGGGATCTTCCGCAGTTGATCAACTATGGCATATTCCGAAGTCATTATTTTTCAGAAAAACTCTTCTGCTTCCTCAGCGCTCACAGGCTTCTTGGGTGGAAACCGTTTATCCTTGTTCAGTTTTGATTTCTTTAACTCTTCTGGATTGTGGTACTTCCCAGATTGATTTATTTTGTTCACCTCTCCCATGATCTCTTTCCCCTTGTAAGTAACTACTGTTTTGTTGTAATTCCAGGGGACTGCGGTGGGGTCTTTCATAGGGCTCTGTGGTACGCGGCTGATAACCACAGGCTCAGTCAGCCTTTAGAAATGGTTGTGAAATAATTTTTTTCTTTTTTGAAGGCCAATTTTTGTTACGGATTTCAGACGTCTCCGTGCCGTGTTACATTGGCCATAGCCTTTTAGTTCAGGTGTATCCCAGAGAGCTCGTTTTCCCGAGTTATCCAGGCTTGCCCAAGATAACAGTCCCTGAGTGGGTATGGACGTAGCTTTTAAAATTCGAGGGTTGCCTAAGAGGTCTTATGCCCTCGACGTTCAATAGTTCGATCTGTCCGAGTTTATTTTATGGACGACAGTCCCAGAGTGTTGGAGTGATCATCTGAAATTTGGTTGCAATCAGCCCTTGGGCTAGTTTCCATAATAGATTGGAAGTATGGGATTGTAAAGCGGAAATTTTTCCGAGACATTAGATAGTTGCAAGAAAAGTACTTCTCTTAATTCTTGTCAAAAATAGCCACACATGCATACATGTATTATGTTAGGGCTCGAGCAATCTATGTGGGCACAGTTTTTTTTGACCGTTTGGCTCTTACAATAAATGCTACCTATTGAGACCCTTTCATTTTGAAATAATTTCCTTGCTAGAACAATTCAATATTCGAGGGTAATCCCCCCCCCCCCC